>NW_023995072.1:130000-157459 GCF_015586225.1 Lucilia sericata | reverse complement strand
AACAAAATATATATTTTTTTATAATTTTCCTATATTTCTTCACATGATTTATAATTCCTTTTATTCTTACCTTTGTTAATTTCTGCCGTCATATTGTTTTATTATTTCACCAAACTCTTTTCTAATCGATTTAATTTTGAACAACGCACCACCACTGCCTGAGTGGACGTTTCAAATTGAACTCATTCAAAAAATAATGAATTACTGTTAGAGGAAAACTTTGTGCACTTAAGATCATTGTGATTTATTTTGATCTAACACTATTGCACAAAAGTTAAATCTAAATCATTTTAATTCAATATTATCAACGATAATACCCTGTGACGAAAAAAAAAACACTCAAAAAACCTAAAATTTTTCAAAATTATCGGGAGTGATAATAAAAATTAGATTTATCTGGTAACAAAAAAACAACTTCCCAATTGGAAAATAGGTCACAAAGTGAGACAAGATCTTCAAATGGTTATCACTACTTAAAATTTACAGCGTTTGAAAAAAACACATCGAACGAAGGATGTGAAATGCATAACTACGATCACTAAGGATTTGTAAGCTAGTCACTAATCGGTAAACAGGAAAATCGTAGGATTTTTTTAATCTCAATACTGATAACTAATTTAAAAACAGTTGAAATAAAATTTAATATTTAAACACATGTAATATAGTCAGGCATTCATAAACAAAACTATAGCGCTCTTTGTAATCTTGGGCCCAGTATTTATCGACCCAACTCAACAGATTTCAATACATTTTCTTATTCTTAACAGCAACAGCAAAATTTTAATCCACTACAGTCATGATCTATGTTAAATTAACTAAAACACCAAAAACAATATACGATCACTTAGTTCAAATGAAGAGATTCATGGGCTAAATAATCTTCAAAGTTGACTATGATGATAGTACTTTATTATCAAAGTAATACAGTTATTTTTTCTACTTGATTTGATCAAAGTTTAATGCTACTAAAAATTTGCATTGCTATGTTATTGTTATTTTGCACTATGGGTCGGAAAGCGATGCTTAGATGAGATATATTTGTTAGCACCTAATGATATAAACAGCACAATTTTGAAGTATGAAAATAGCAATCAGAATCGTAGCATAGTCAATTTGTGATTACGTATCTTTCATATTTGCTTAGCAGGCATATGTTCAGTGAAAGCTTTTAGACCCTTATTTAGTACCACAAGAGAATCCTATGTACGGACTATTGACTAATCCATTGACTAGTCTATTGTCTAGCAACTTGTTAATATTTACTAGTCTATTGACAAGGCCAATGATTACTAGTCTATTGACAAACCTATTGATCAGTCTATTGACTAGTCCACTCATTGACTAGCTTATGATTCGCACTATTGACTAGACTACTGAAAAATCTTTTGACTAGCCTACTGAGTAACCTCTGGTTCAGATTATTGACTAGCCTATTGACTAGTCTACTGTCCAGTCCTTTGACTAGGATAAGTTCAGAAAATTGACTAGTATAGACGAATTGACTATAGTATAGACTAATAGACTATAGGCAACATTACTTACTAGTCTACTGACTAGTGACTGCTTAGTCTATTGAGTAGTCTACTTACAAGTCCATTGACAAGTCTACTAAACAGATTATTGACTAGACTATTATTTAGTTTATTGGCTTGTGTACTGCTTAGTCTGCTGACTTATCTACGTACAGTCTACTTACTAATCTACTGACAAGTTCACTTACTTGACTAGCCTTCTTATTAGTCTACGGACAACCACATTGACTACTGTATTAACTAGTTCCTTCACTAGTCTAGAGCATGTTTTTTTTCTTAGTCTATTAACTACTTACTTGTCTAGTGTATTAAGTACTGACGAATCTACTGAATAGACTACTTGTCTTGTCTACCATAGACTAGACATACTGAATAGTCTATTGATTAGTTTACTGACTCGTCCATTGACTGGTCTACTGACTTTTCAATCGAATAGTCTATCGACATGTCCATTTACCGGTCTACTGATTAGGCTATTGACAAGTTTTCTAATATATTGACCAGTAACTTCAATTAACTAGTTTAATGACTATTCTTCTGATGAGTCCACTGACTATACTACTGACTAGTCAATTGAGTAGCTTTGTTGACTGCTCAACGGACTAGTCGATAAATTAGCCTATTGACTAGTCTATTGCCTTGTCTACTGACTTTTTAATCGACCTGTATACTAGTCTACTGATTACTAGTCCACAAATAAGTCCGCTGACTAGACTACTGACTGACTAACTGCGTAGTTACTGACTAGTCGATTGGCTAGTCTACGAACTAGACAATTGTCAATTCTGTATACTTGTCCAATAATTTGTCTTCCACTATTATATGGTTCAGACTGTTGGGTGGTCTATGGACTTGTCTATATACTAGTCTTAAGCTTATGGTCGAGCCTGTGAACTATTTAGTATCTTTGCTAGCCTGTTTAAACTTTAGCATCTAGTCTATGACAAGTCTACTAGTATATTGACAAATCAAGTAGTATATTGACTAGTCAATTGAGTAGTTTATTGACTGTTCTACTTACTAGTCCACAGATAAGTCCGCTGATTAGACTTCTGACTGGCCAACTGAGTAGTTTTTTGACTGCTCTACTGACTAGTCGATTGACTAGTCAATTGTCAATTCTGTATACTTGTCTACTAATTTGTATTCCACTATTATATGGTTCAGACTGTTGGGTGGACTATTCTATGGACTAGTCTATTAACTAGCTTATGGTCTAGCCTGAAAACTATTTAATGTACTTGCTAGTCTGCTTAAACTCTAGCATCTAGTCTATGGACTTATGCATTGCCTAGTACTAGTTTATGGTTTAGATAAAATATATAACTTCATATTTGTACATAATTTTCCATCCCTGATATAGGGTATATAATTGATTATTATTTGTTCTTTAAACCAAAATATTTACACGCCTTAAGCACACGACCAAACTAATCTATATAAAATCTATTTTAAAGTTTATTTGATATCATGGGTAATGACTGATTGACTTGACTGAATGTACTATAATCTCAAAACTGATAGAAGAAAGCCATACCTTATGAATGCGATAAATAAATAACTGTTATTATTAGTTTATTTACAAATAGTTTTAATGATTTAATGAGTTCATTTAGCTTAGTTGTACTTTTTACTGTTTAAAAAAATAATATCAATGCTATATCTATCATATCATATTTGGTTCCTATTATATTAAACTTAGAATATTTAAAAACTAATTCTAGAATACATATATAAATTATTTACTTAGTATCTAAGGGTTCCTTCTTTTTGCAGTCTTCGTTTTGTATATCCTTAGACGAAAGATAATCTTCATCGTCCCAAGGCTGTAGATTTGTTGAACCAAAAATAACATAGAAAAGATTACCCATTGCCCATACGGCCGCAGAAATGGCAAACACTATTTGCCACTGAGTGCGATCAGTCTGAAATTTTCAATAAAATTTTTTCAATTCTACACTTCTAAAATTCAAAGACTTACCTTATCGTCAACAATGAGACCCACTACTAGAGGCGTTAAAATGGGCACTATATTGGCCGAAGTATTAACAATACCCATTATAATGCCAGCATGATTGGGTGACAAATCGATAGTGTTCAAAATACTGCCAATAGTAACACCCGCATTGATGCCCACATTGGCCGTCAACAAAACAATAGCCAAGGTTTTTTGATCTTGATCCAAAAATCCCACCATTATAAGACCAATGGCTGGTATCCAAGCAGCCATAGAGTTAAATGTTTTTCTTAGCGCATTAAGTGTAAGAATTTGGCGTTTCAGAAGTAAATCGGCCATAATGATATAAACGTAGGACATACACCACATGGCGAGATATGGTAAAGCGGAATATAAGGCATTATTTTTCATATCTATGCCTAAAACGGCATTCATATAGGAAGGTATTTCAGCTAGTAAAGTCGAGAAACCCCATGAATCAGCTGATCTGGCCACTAATAAAGCCCAAAAAGGCCATGAGCTTAAAATGGCCTTCCATGGAACGGGTATAGATTTGGGTGTGACATTCACATCATGTTCTTTTAAAGCATTTTTGGAGTTTTCAATATAACTTCTCTCAGCTTCGGTTATAAATTTTGATTCATTAGGAGAATTTGCGGCAAACAAAAACCATAGAATACACCAAAATACTCCTACACCACAAGACATATAAGAAATACCAGGCCAACCAATAGATGAAGCTGCTATAGTACCACTCAGAAATACTGCTAACAAAGTGCCACAATCAATACCCGTATTAGCCAAAGCACCTAAACGATTACGTTCATCAACCGGACACCAAGAAGCTAAATGGGTGTGTACACATGGAAAGAGTAGACCTTGAAATAGACCCTGCACCACACGTATACCACAATACACCTGCCAGCCACCCCAATCTAAGGCAAGGGGTACGAGAACAGCAACCGCAGATGAGCCCATAGTTGAAACGAACATTATTAGTTTAGCACCAAAACGTTTACAAAGGAAAGCTCCCGGAAATTGTGTAACAAAATATCCCCAAAAGAAACTGGAGAGTATAAAGGATTTTTCCATTTCATTCCAATCATATTCCTGGTAAAACATAAAAGAATTGAGTTACCAGTATGATTCAGTGATTTAAGAGTGGAAATATTTACCGGAAAGTTAGGATTTGTTGTCTCCGCATTTGTCATGGCTACTACTGAAACACCAGCATTGAATTTTACTATATAATTCACCGTTATGCAGAGAAATAGTAGAAACACTTGAACATGCCGCTGACCAAAAAACGGGCCTGAATTTAGAAAAAAATATTAGGGTACAATTTATCATATTCTTCCAATAATATTTCACACTTAATAATATCACTTTCATTACCTTTGTTAATTTCTGCCGTCATATTGTATTTATTTAAAAAATGTTAAAAAACTCAAGTCCCTTTTAACCGATTTACTTTTCAAGAACGTACCACCACTGCCTGAGTGGACGTTTTAACTTGAACTCATTCTACAAACAATAAATTTCTTTTGAAGGAAACTTAGTTGTCAAAAAAAAATCGTTCTGCATAAAAGTTGATTTTGGTTTAACTGTAATATCGACGATAACACCCTGTGACGAAAAATAAAGCACTTGAAAAACCAAAATTTTTACAATTAATCTTGACCGGACATGGAAAACTGAAATCTATAAAAAATACTGCTTTTACTAAAATACTAACTAACTAACTAACTACTAACTAACTACTACTAACTAACTAACTAACTAACTAACTAACTAACTAACTAACTACTAACTACTAACTAACTAACTAACTAACTAACTAACTAACTAACTAACTACTAACTAACTAACTAACTACTAACAACTAACTAACTAACTAACTAACTAACTAACTAACTAACTAACTACTAACTAACTAACTAACTACTAACTAACTACTAACTAACTAACTAACTAACTAACTAACTAACTACTAACTAACTAACTAACTAACTACTAACTAACTAACTACTAACTAACTAACTAACTAACTACTAACTAACTAACACTAACTAACTAACTAACTAACTAACTAACTAACTACTACTAACTACTAACTAACTAACTAACTACTAACTAACTACTACTAACTAACTAACTAACTAACTAACTAACTAACTAACTAACTAACTAACTAACTAACTACTAACTACTAACTAACTAACTAACTACTACTACTAACTAACTAACTAACTAACTAACTACTAACTACTACTAACTAACTAACTAACTACTAACTAACTAACTAACTACTCTAACTAACTAACTAACTAACTAACTACTAACTAACTAACTAACTACTAACTACTAACTAACTAACTAACTAATACTAACTAACTAACTAACTAACTAACTAACTAACTAACTAACTAACTAACTAACTAACTAACTAACTAACTAACTAACTAACTAACTACTAACTAACTAACTAACTAACTACTAACTAACTAACTAACTAACTAACTAACTAACTAACTAACTAACTACTAACTAACTAACTAACTAACTAACTAACTAACTAACTAACTAACTAACTAACTAACTACTAACTAACTAACTAACTACTAACTAACTAACTACTACTAACTAACTAACTACTACTAACTAACTAACTAACTAACTAACTAACTAACTCCTAACTAACTAACTAACTAACTAACTACTAACTAACTAACTAACTACTAACTAACTAACTAACTAACTACTAACTAACTAACTACTAACTAACTAACTAACTAACTAACTAACTTAACTAACTAACTAACTAACTAACTAACTACTAACTAACTAACTAACTAACTAACTAACTAACTAACTAACTAACTACAACTAACTAACTAACTAACTACTACTAACTAACTACTAACTAACTAACTAACTACTAACTAACTAACTAACTAACTAACTAACTAACTAACTAACTAACTAACTAACTAACTACTAACTACTAACTAACTAACTAACTAACTAACTAACTAACTAACTAACTAACTAACTACTAACTAACTAACTAACTAACTACTAACTAACTAACTACTAACTAACTACTAACTAACTAACTAACTAACTAACTACTAACTACTAACTAACTAACTAACTACTAACTAACTAACTACTACTAACTAACTAACTAACTACTAACTAACTAACTAACTACTAACTAACTAACTAACTAACTAACTAACTAACTAACTACTAACTAACTAACTAACTAACTAACTAACTAACTAACTAACTACTAACTAACCGCTTTCTATACCCTATAGGTATTATGCGTTTGTGCTGGTGTTTTTAAGACCAAAACATATTGGTCCTACACTCACCCTAAAGTATACCAATCGACTCGGAATATCTTTCTGAGTCGGTTAAGCTATGTCCGTCTGTGTGTCCATGTAAACCTTGGCCGACGCTACGGGTAGACGTTTTTAATATAGTTTGTTGAAATTTGGAACATGCCCTTTTCTGACGCAATACAAAGACTATTGAAAATCGTTAAAATTTTCCACTCTTTCAGAAAATTACTTTTTTGGTAACAAATTGTTAAAATATTTCGGAATTAAGTAAAAATGCTTTATTATTAGAAAATTATTCACATTTTTGCCCAACTATAAATTGTTTGATTTGATTTGTTTTTCTTTGCTTTTCGAAGAATGTTCTACGTAGTTTTTATGTTTTTCCGGCATATTTACAGTATGTGGTCCATTCATGTTTCTTTGTTATTTCTTACTAAAGATAGTAAGACTTTGAGCAAATTTTGCACAAACTAACTATTAAAAAATGTAAAAACTACTGACATGATCTAAGTTAAAACTGAACTAAAATACCAATAACAAAATTTCTACTGAAACGATCACTTAATCAATTCTACTAAAAGTATTCATGGATTAAGTAATCTACAAAATTGATTGTGATTATAACACTTAATTTATTATCAAAATTGTGAAGGTTGTACTTACTGCCAACATTTTTTCCCCCATTTGATTTGATCAAAGTTTAATGGCACCAACATTTGCAAGTGTATTTAAAAGTGTGATTTCTTTTATAACTTAAGCCTGTTACCTTGGCTAGAAAAAAAAGAAGACAATAGCCTTTATAGACATATGCATGTATATAATTTCTTTATAACGTAAAATATTATAAATTTTATTATTAAATTTGTAACACATGAGTTGTAAAAAATCTCATAAAATATACAGTGACAATCAAAATCAATGCAACGACCTTATAATCGCACTGGAACTATATATATAAACCCCAAAAAATAAAACATTGCTTAAACCGGAAAAATCTCATATTTAATAATATTAATTCTCAATACGCAAAATTATCATTCACTACGTCAGCTAGATTATAAATCAAATACTTTATAATATAATCTTTAAATATCGAAACAAAACAAAAAAATATATATCTTTATCATCGAAAATATTCTACTCGACGAGTGACTCCGCAAAATAAACAAAACATAAACAAAATACAAATCAAATGCTTTCAAACTACTACTACCGTTATTAATCTAATCGCAAAGATATATCGACAACCAACAACAAACTGAAAAGTTATACTCTGGGAATTTTACTTTTTATTATTTAAACACGACGTCAACTGACGTCGGCATTCTTAGACAATAACTTGTGATAGTGACACTTTAAATAAAAATTAAATAATATTTTGACATAATTACTTCAGACATTTGTACATATTAATGCATACTCCCGAACTTAAGACCTAAATACAGTAGATACTTCCTTTTGAGTGGTTGACTACTTTTAAGATTATTATTAATTATTTGTTAGATTAGTTATGTTATTTTATTGTATTTACGTAAAAATTTCTACGATAAGTGTGGGAATTTTACGGAATTTCTTTAACATCATTTTTGTTTATTTTAGATTAAATTCAACTGACACTTTTAAAATGTTGAATAAAATAAGGTTGAATGAAAATTAGTGTTAATTTATTAGTTATATTTGAAAAATTTGTTTATATTATATAAAATTTATAAAAAAAATTGAAAATGTGCCAAGGTTGTTAAATCAATCGACAAAAGAGAAGTCCACACTATAGAGTAGAAGATCGTTATATAATCACAATAAGTAGAGCTTAAATAGACTAAAGTCTCGACTAAAAGGTGGACAATACAATAGCCCATAGACTCTCTTGTCAGTAGACTGCAGCTTCAACTATGTAGTAAACTGTAGTCTTGACGGAAGAGTAGTCTATAGTATCAACTAAAGAGTGGACAATAGTCTTGACTGTGGAGTAGACAATTGATTATGGAATCGACAATAAAAAGAATCAACTATAGAGTAGACTGTAGTCGGCTATAGTGTAGACTATAGACTCGACTATAGAGTAGACTATAGTCTCTACTATAGAGTAGACTACCGTCTCTACAATAGAGCATACTATAGTCTCTACTATATTAGACTCTAGAGTAGTATAAAGTCTCGATTATAGAGTAGACTATAGTAGACCATAGTCTCGACTATTAAGTAGTCTATAAGTATTCTCGACTATTGAATAAACTATAGTCTCGACTATAAATAAGATTATAGTCTCGAATATAGAGTAGACTATAGTCTCGACTGTAGAGTAGACTATAGTCTCGATTATAGAGTAGACTATAGTCTCGAATATAGAGTAGACTATAGTCTCGATTATAGAGTAGACTATATTCTCGACTATAGAGTAGACTATAGTCTCGATTATAGAGTAGACTATAGTCTCTATTATAGAGTAGACTATAGTCTCGACTATAGAGTAGACTATAGTCTCGACTATAGAGTAGAATATAGTCTCGACTATAGAGTAGAATATAGTCTCGACTATAGAGTAGACTATAGTCTCGACTACAGAGTAAATTATAGTCTCGACTATATAGTAGGCGATAGTCTTAACTATAGAGTAGACTATGGTCTCGACTATATAGTAGACTATAGACTCGCTATTAAGTAGCCTATAAGCATTCTCGACTATTGAATAGACTATATTCTCGACAAATGAATAACTATAGAGTAGAATAAAGACTCGACTATAGAGTAGCCTATAGTATCAACTATAGAGTAGACTATAGTCGACTATAGTGTAGACTATAGACTCGACTATAGTGTAGAATAGTGTAGACTATAGTGTAGACTATAGTATAGACTATAGTGTAGACTATAGTCTAGACTAAAGTCTCGACTATAGAGTAGACTTAAGCCTCGACTATAGAGCATACTATAGTCTCTACTATATAGTAGACTATAGTATAGACTATAGAGTAGTATATAGTCTCTATTATAGAGTAGACTATAGTCTCGACTATAGAGTAGACTACAGTCTCGACTATATACTCTATAGTCTACTATATAGTAGACTATAGAGTAGTATATTGTCTCGATTAAAGAGCATACTATAGTCTCTACTATATAGTAGACTATAGTATAGACTATAGAGTAGTATATAGTCTCTATTATAGAGTAGACTATAGTCTCGACTATAGAGTAGACTACAGTTTCGATTATAGAGTATACTATAGTCTCGACTATTAAGTAGCCTATAAGTATTCTCGACTATTGAATAAACTATAGTCTCGACTATAAATAAGATTATAGTTTCGAATGTAGAGTAGACTATAGTCTCGAATATAGTGTAGACTACAGTCTCGACTTTAGAGTAACCTATAGTATCGACTATAGAGTAGACAATAGTCTCGAGTATAGAGTAGACTATAGTCTCGATTATAGAGTATACTATAGTCTCGACTATAGAGTAGACTATAGTCTCGACTATAAATAAGATTATAGTTTCGAATATAGAGTAACCTATAGTATCGACTATAGAGTAGACAATAGTCTCGACTATAGAGTAGGCTATAGTCTCGATTATAGAGTATACTATAGTCTCGATTATAGAGTAGACTATAGTCTCGACTATAAATTAGATTATAGTCTCGAATATGGATTAGACTATAGTCTCGAATATAGTGTAGACTACAGTCTCGACTATAGAGTAGACTATAGATTCAAATATAGAGTATACTTTAGACTCGACTATAGATAGTCTACTCTAGTCTTGACTATGGAGTAGCCTATAGAATCGACTATAGAGTAGACTATAGTTGCGACTATAGAGTAGACTATAGTCCCGAATATAGAGTTGACTATAATCTCGACTACAGAGTTGACTATAGTCTCGACTATAGAGTTGACTATAGTCTCGACTATAGAGTTGACTATAGTCTCGACTATATAGTAGACTATAGTAGTGACTATGAAGTAGACTATAAGTATTCTCGACTATTGAATAAACTGTAGTCTCGAGTATAAATTAGATTATAGTCTCGAATATAGACTAGACTATAGTGTAGACTATAGTGTAGACTACAGTCTCGACTTTATAGTAGTCTATAGACTTGACTATATAGTCTGCCATAGAGTAGAGTCTACTATGACTAAAGAGTATATTATTGACTCATCTATAGAGTAGGCTATAGTCCCGTCTATATGCTATTATCAACTATAGAGTTGACTATAGTCTCAACAATGGAGTAGGCTATAGTTGTGACTATGTAATGGACTATATTCTCGACTATAAAGTTCGATTTTATAGTCTCGACTATACAAACATAACCACAGATATTTACGTACTACTTCCAACAATATAGTAAATTTAAGTTTAAACTCGATTTATTATTATTATTTTTATTTCATAAACTAATTCTAAAAGCCTAAAAATTACATCCGACTTTTTTAAAACAGACAATAGAAATACATTATTAATAACTTATTAATATTATAATAAGATAAAATTCTTTTTTAAATAGCATTTCAGTCTATTTAAATATCACATGTCGTAATAAAACTTAAATAACTAAAAAGGAAAACAAATATTAAAAAACTACTTAAATTACTTCTTACAATCTACCGAAGATTTCTTTCAGTAATCTTCATTGTGAAGCTTCTTTCGATCAAAGGAAGTTTTCATCATTCCAAGTGTGTAGGTCAGCAAAACCAAATATAAAGTAGAAATTATTTCTTACAATCTATCGAATATTTCTTTCTACAATCTTCATTATGAACCTCCTTTGATAAAAGGAAATTTTCATCATCCCAAGGCTGTAGGTCAGTAGAACCAAATATCACATAGACAAGATTACCCAAGCCAAAAGCAACAGCAGATATGATAAACACAATTTGCCATTCTGTGCGATCGGTCTGAAAAGTTAGAATATTATAAGAATATAAAATGATTAAAAATAACAACAATATACAAACCTCATCTTGTACAATGAGACCAACTACTAGGGGCGTGATGATGGGTATAACATTTGCTATGGTATTAGCAATACCCATTAGAATACCGGCATGATTGGGTGATAAATCTATAGTATTAAGAATACTACCAATAGTATTGCCAGCATTAATACCCACATTTGTGGTCATTAGAACAATGGCCCAAGTTTTTTGATCTTCTTCGACGAAACCCAAAAGTATAAGTCCAATAGCTGGTACAAACATTGCTAAGGAATTAAAGGTTTTCCTTAAAGTATTAAGTGTCATAATGTTGTTTTGCAGGAAAATATCCGATAATATTAGGTAGATATAGGACATGCACCACATGGCAAAATAGGGTAAAGCCGAAAATAAAGCATTATTTTTCATATCCATGCCTAAAACGCCATTCATATAGGAGGGAATTTGAGCTTGTAAGGTAAAGAAACCCCAAGCTTGTCCCGATCTCACTATTAGTAAAGCATAAAATGGTGTTGATGTTAATATAGCATGCCAAGGTACGGGTATGGATTTTGGTGTTAAACTAACATCATGTTCTTTTAAAGCCTTTTTAGAATCCTCTATATAATTTCGTTCCACTTCAGATATAAACTTAGATTCATTGGGACTATTGGCAGCAAATATCAGCCATAATATACACCAAACAAAACCCAAAGCAAAAGATATATAAGAAATACCGGGCCAACCCAAAGCAGAAGCAGCAATAATACCACTCAGAAACATGGCCAATACAGTTCCACACTCGATGCCGGTATTGGCTAAAGCACCCAAACGATTACGTTCATTAACCGGACACCATACCGCCAAATAGGCATGAAGACAGGGAAAAAGTAGGCCTTGAAATAGACCCTGTGCTACACGTATGCCACAATAAACCTGCCAACCACCCCAGCCTACGGTAAAGGGTATAAGTAGTGCTAATACCGATGATCCAAATGTTGAAATGAACATTATCATTTTAGCACCAAAACGGCGGCAAAATAACCACCAGGAAATTGTGTAACAATATAACCCCAAAAGAAACTGGAAAGTATATACGATTTTTGCATTTCGGTCCAATTGTATTCCTAAAATGGAAAAATAATCAAAACTATATGCTTAATAACAATTTATGGTACTCTAACTTACCGGAAAGTTGGGATTTGTGGTTTCGGCATTAGTCATGGCAACCACCGCTACTCCAGCATTCAGTTTGCCATTATAGTTTACCGTTATAGCCAAAAACAGTAAAAGCATTTGCAAATGTCTTTGGCCCAACATGGGTCCTGAATATAAACAAAATATGGAGTTAACATAATGTTACAAATATCACTTATTTATACATTACTTTTTTCTATTTTCGCCGTCATAGTTGTTAATTTAAAAAAAAAAAATCCCTTTTAACCGTTATATTTTTCTTTTACAAATATCGTACTACTTCATTCATTCAGTTGAACGTTTCGAATCGAACTCATTTTATAAATGTTTTCATTGAAATTAAGAAAACTTTAAACGTTAAAGAATCAGTTCAATGTTGTCTTGATATATCACGAAAAAAAACAACAAAATATTTCGAATAGATTTCAAAGACAACATAGAAGAATTAATCGTTGATAATAATAACAATGAAAAGAAGAATTTTTATCATTTTCAATAAGTAAGTACTTAAAAAATTTATAAGTAGTGATAGCAAAGATTGTTTTACTCAGTTCTGATATATATTAAAAATTGATTTCCCAAAAAAAGTGAAACGTAACATGAATTTAGAGCCGTGATCGGGAAAAGTGATTAAGTGCAATAGTTTGAAAAGAATCAAAGTCAAACTGATTTATCTAAAGACAGTCTTTTATGAGTGTTAGTATTAGTTATGCTACGTTAAGCTCTAGATATATTAAACAATTTTGATTTGTTTACTATTTTAAAATTTCTAGAATTTTAAGAAATCATTTACAAAACTTTAGTATTAAGTAAAGTTTGTTTTTGGCACTTAGGTTATTTTCGCTGTTATTAGCTCGATAGTTGTCGTCTGCCTGAAATTTTGTTATTCTTTGATAAGTTAAGTGAACGATTTTGCTTAACTATTTCTGAATAGAAATATTAAAGGAGAATCTAAAGGGTGTTTCAAAATTTACACATAAAGTACATATCATCATAACAACTTACAAACCTTATATATTCGCCAGACTATTGCAATTCATCGCACTATTAGAAGTAGACATACAAAAGTTGTCAGTCTATTGAAAGTTCAATAGTGTCCAAAGAGAAGATCGGAAGCTATTTCACCTAGACCCCAAACAAACATAAATACATATGTTGATTATGAACCAATTGTGATAAAATTTTGTACAATATATTTTAAAGACTCAAAAATTATTCTCTAAAGTAGGTCAAATATCGAGGTATATTTCACCCTCATATAAGGTTTCCTCCAAAGATTTAATTCACAGAAATTTCTTTAACAAATTTCATGAGATTTGGGCTAATGCTGAACCCTCTAACAACATATTCTTGCCAATAAACATATTAAACTAAATTATATACATATGCACATATGCGCAAATTTCGTATCAAGTGACCCAACTTTTAAAATCGATGTCTTCCGATTTGCACCTTGGCTTATACGCCAGACACAAATTTTCAGCTCTTTTGGTCAAGTACTACCGGAGTTAGAGGTGGCATTTACGTTTATATAAATTCTATTTGTGTCCAATTTCATCGTGGTACTAGTGTTTATTAGTGAATAGTAGACATTAAAATATTTCCTGAAGGGGACTTTGTATGGTCAAGTACTACCGGAGTTAGAGGTGGCATTTACGTTTATATAAATTCTATTTGTGTCCAATTTCATCGTGATACTAGTGTTTATTAGTGAATAGTAGACATTAAAGTAATTTTCTGAAGGGGACTTTGTATAGGGGTTAGGGTCAAATGAGGCCCAATCGCTACAAAAATTGGAAGTGTTATTGCTTATATATGGTCAAAAGACCTATTCGGGAATTCCGGTTGTATGGGGGCTATTTCAAACATTTTCAATAGCGTTTGTCCTTGGACCAAAAGAGGCATTCATGCCAAATTTCATCAAATTATCTTAAAAATTGCGACCTGTAGAGAGCGCACAAAGATTACATGGACACATAGACAGACAGACGGAGAAAGTGATTCTGAGTCGATTTGGCTGCAAACTCACCTTTCTGGTAAAATCCCATGCTGAATCCAAAAATGGACTCAGTTTGGACCTGGGACCAATATTTCATCAAAATTCCCGAAATTTGTTTATTATTATAAGCAATTTGTGGTATTATATTGGGGTCTTGAGGCCTAGTGCTGCAAAAATTTGACGTTCAAGATTAGTACTAGAGCTGAATTCGAAAATGAACTCATAGTGGAACTGAGACCAATATTTCATCAAAATTTCAGAACAAAATTTCAGAACGATTTTATATTATCTCATAATTTTCAGAAGTGTTTTTGCCTTGCCTATAGTAAATTATTTGCTAGTCAAGGCAAGAACAGAACCATAAAAGAACTATAACTGAACTAGAACTGAAGAGAATTGATCTAAAACTGAAGTGGAATTGTCTCAGATCTTGAACTGAATAAAAGACAAAAAAATTTTGTTTATTTTTGTATCTTTAGTTCAGATTGTTGTTATTATCTATTGGTATTATGTTTAAAAAGCCTGGCGATGATCCCACCATGATGATAGATCAAGAACCAAGAACTCAAAATGGTAAGAAAGAATGAAATTTTTCTTAAAAAACTAATTTTATAACATTTTACCTTTTCTCTTATATAGGCATTTCCGTGACCAATGCCTAATACAAACCACATACTAGCGGATGCAATGGCTGGGGCAGTGTGGTCCCTAGTGTTTCCAATGGATCCACTGTAGAATCTGTAACACGATCACCTTTTAGATCTTTTTAAAAAAACCTTGAACAAGACCAGAAAATGGTCATAATAGGTTAGGATAGATCCCACTAAATGCAGCATTTTTTTAGCGTTATAGATAACTAACTTTGGAGTCGATTCGTGATAACGTAATGGTTCCACTTGTCATTTCAATTAATGATTCGATACAAAAGATTTTCTTTACTAACCCTCATGAAAATTGTCTTTCAAGACCTCGGCTTCAATTCGTATTTTACGGAATTTTCCTACTTTTGTTACACTTAACCATTTTGAAATTGATTCTTGGGTAGATCGCAAATGACTTTGTGCAAGAATCTTCTTGATCTTTAAACTTTTTTGACATGCATGTACTATCTTTGTCTTTCGTGACAACATCATCACCTCTTAACAGCACAAATATCTCTAGTACCTTGAAACTAATAGAACTTATTCACCATAAGCTTCGGTGAGTAATCGATGGGGCCAAGGGTCGAATATGGTCCGATATACAATATTTCATAGTTCGAATTGTGTAAATTTTATAATAGTAGATGGGTAACTATAACACTTACGAACGTTTAAGCGTAATTTCACCATATATAAAAAATTCACCAAAAATAATGGATCTCGCCAACTATAAAACCTATTACTTAACAAAAAAAAAAATAATAATTTACCAAAAAAGTATGATTTCTCTAATAATTGTAAATGTAATTTCTTTTAACATTCAGTCTATTATCACATATTTTAAAATATTATACTAAATACTTAAAAACTAATCTATCCATCCGTTTATCCACCAGTTTTCCAGTCCAATATAATCTGTGTATAAAAAATTTCCAAAAACTGTCCGGTAGACGAGTACATCAATAAATAATAAATACAGCAATTAATTCTTAGTATCTTTAGATTGTTTTTCACTTGTTTTCACTTTTTGTATATCACCCGATAAAAGGAAATTTTCATCATCCCAAGGTTGTAATTGCATAGAACCAAAGACTATATAGAAAAGATTGCCCACAAAGAAAACTACAGCGGAAATGGCAAATACAATTTGCCATTCGGTACGATCAGTCTGAAAATAACATAAAAAGTTAATATTAAGAAAAAAAAATATCACAAAAATACAAACCTCATCTTGTACAATCAGACCCAGTAAGGTGTTAAAATGGGTATAACATTGGCCGATGTATTAACTATACCCATTAAAATACCCGCATGATTGGGTGAGAGATCAATAGTGTTGAGAGCACTACCAATGGTATTGCCAGCATTAATACCCACATTGGCGGTCATTAGAACAATGGCCAATGTTTTCTGATCCTCTCCCACAAAACCCAAAAGTATAAGACCGGCAGCTGGTACCCATAGGGCCAAAGAATTTAAAGTTTTTCTTAAGGCAGTCAGAGATAGGATTTTAGATTGCAGTAAAATATCCGATAATATTAGATAGACATATGACATGCACCACATGGCAAAATAGGGTAGGGCTGAAAACAGAGCATTATCCTTCATATTTAAGCCTAAAACACCATTCATATAAGAGGGAATTCTGCTTGTAGAGTAGAGAAGCCCCATGAGTGGGCTGAGCGTGCCACAAGTAAAGCCCAAAATGGCCATGATGTAAGTATAGCAAGCCAAGGTACGGGTATAGATTTAGGTGCAGCATTAGCATTATGTTCTTTTAAGGCATTTTTGGAATCTTCTATGTAATTTCTTTCCGCTTCGGATATCAACTTCGAGTCATTAGGACTATTGGCGGCAAAAATCAACCATAATATACACCACACGGCACCCACAAATGATATATAAGAAATACCAGGCCAACCCATTGAAGAAGCTGCTATATACCACTTAAAAACATGGCCATTACTGTACCACATTCAATGCCGGTATTGGCTAAAGCACCCAAACGATTACGTTCATTAACCGGACACCAGGCAGCTAAATAGGCATGAATACAGGGAAATAGTAAGCCCTGAAATAGACCCTGCACAACACGTATGCCACAATAGACCTGCCAACCACCCGAACCTACTGTGAAGGGAATAAGTAGAGCAAATACAGCTGAGCCCAGTGTAGACACGAACATGGTTTTCTTAGCACCAAAACGTCGGCACAAATAACCCTCCGGGAAATTGTGTTACAAAGTAGCCCCAAAAGAAACTGGAGAGTATGTATGATTTTTGCATTTCGGTCCAATCGTATTCCTAAAATGAAGATCAAAAGGATATTTAAAGAATTATTTTTTACATTATTGATACTATTGTAAGTAGTAATGTCCGTCTGTATCTGTGTGTTAGTTGAATCAGTATTTCAAAGCCAGCAGAAGCCCTTTAGATCCAACTATTATATCAAAATTTTAAGATTACTAACTATGAATGTTTATTCTGTCTCTTATGGAAACAGGTCGAATTACATAGAGTGATGAAACACTTAGCCAATTCACAATCGGTGTTGTAAAGTTGTATGTCATATATATGTCTCAAACAGAATTTTTAGATACAAAAACAAACAATTTCTTACAACATATGTATGTAAAACATAAAACTATACAACAGCATTTGTGAATTGAAAAATTGTTCTATTGTTCTGAAAAACTCACAGTCATATCTTCAAACTTACCGGAAAGTCGGGATTGTTGATTCAGCATTTGTCATGGCAACCACAGATACGCTGGCATGTAAATTTGGCAATATAATTGACAGTTATAGAGAGGAACAGTAAAAGTATTTGTAGATGCCTTTGACCCAAAAGGGGACCTTAAAAATAATTAAAAGTTAAATGTAAACAGAATCGTGTTTATTAGATATGGATTTCAGATATAAAGTCATTTTGTAGGGTATATATATATATCTGTCAGGTCGTAGCCGGCTCACTTGGGTCCATTAATAAGTCCCGTTGTCATACAGATTTGTGATCGCATGAATTTCCCTATTTCAACCTGGTCAAAGTTCCATTCCATTTTTGTCTATATTTAAGACCTGACAAAGCAGAAAGACACCTTCAGAAACAAGTTATGTCGTCTGAAAGTCTAATCTGTGGCCTTTAAAATAAAAGTTTAACCTTTGTCTATTTAAATTGTTTAGCCAGATTTAGCGTTGCTTAATCCCCAATCCCTCTGGAATAAAAATTTGTTGGACTGTTTAAACTTTATTTGTGTTATTTCATTAAAAGCAGGACCAAAGCAGAGAAGATATTCTACTGGCCAATGGACGCTTATAACCACTGTGACGTTTCCGATATGGAATTTCGATGTGCGAGAGATAATTTTTGCGGTTCAGAAGTTGTAGTTTTAACACAAAAAACAAGGCCTGTCAAAAAAGTTTCGAAGAAACTGAAGACATTATTCAGTCGCACCTTCGAAATTATTGGGAATCTGCAGGATTTATCCAATAAATTGGTTGCTATACGAATTGAAGTCTTGAAGAAGATTTTGTTTATATTAAGTTCTTTTAAATCCTATAAAAGAAAGTCAAATTTGAACTGATGCGAAGAATAATAGATCCACTACAAGCCGAATCGAAACCAAATATCCACGGCGTTGAGACAATATTTAGTATTTGGTTGCACACCAATCTATTATGAGTGCTGAAATATGTCCAGATAATTACAGGGAACCTGTATCGAATACAACTGATTCGAATTTGAAGCGAAGCCACCCATGAAAGAGAAATAATCCTTTTGATACCATATGTATTAATGCGGATCGATCTTAAAAGATGATCTTGCAAGACCGTAATGCAGCTTGAACGCTTTAGAAGAACATGATTTCTGCGCTGAATCATTGCTTTCATTAAAAATTTCTTTATTACGGACTACCGCAATCGTAAGAGAATCGACATGAATACCAAATATCCTCAGAACTCAGGAAACAAAAGGGTTCTAGTTATTATAAGCTGATGGTATCTGCTCACGCTATCATAAGTATAAGCTACCAGAATGCAACCGATTCTTTTGAAGAGAGAATTGTAATGCCCATGAAAGCGTAATATTCCATTATTACAATACTTGGGCACACGTTTCAATATTTCAAAATCACTGCTTCACTTTTTATTATACCATACCGATTTATTTAAGGTAAAAATATTTTTTCACTTTAACACTGAGTATTAACAACTACCTTTTTCTATTTTCGCCGTCATTCCGGATGATTGTCACTTAAACTACTTTAAAGACCCCGTAACCACTTTCGCTCAAGTGGACGCTTCAAATCGAACTCATTGAAAAAATCAATATTCATAATTTGGAAAGCTATGATCGTTGAGGATTTTGTTCAGTATTGGGTAAATATAGACATACGTATAATAAATAAATAAAATAAGAAAAAATATGGTTACTCAACCACGACCTTAGAATACTCTATAGCAGTGACAACCAATATATTTTTTCTCCAAAACGTGGTGTTTTTAATAAAAGTTTCTCTAAAGGAGAAAAAACCTGCTGGCAAAGTGGAGAAGCGGTATAAATGCGCTGATCGTGCCACATGTAAAGCCCACAATGGTCTGAAGCAAGTATAGCAAGCCATAGATTAAAGACTAACGCTAACACTATGTCTTTAAGCATTTTTAAAATATTCTTTATAATTAGGATATCAGTTTCGATTCAAACTTTAGAAGGATGTTAAACTTTTATTTTAAAATGGACAGATTGGACTTTCAGATGACATACCAACTTTATAAGTAAAAGTGTCTTCAGGCTATTATACGTTTCAAATATTACTAAAAGTAAAGGGTTTCAAAGAAAACTTTAGCATCTCGGAAACATAATGGGAAAAATTGTATAAAAAGTAAATGTTGAAATTTTGAACTTCGGACATTATTTTGATTACAAAATTCTTCCAATAATCAATCTACCTACTTATAACGTAGGGTATTCGAACAATGCAAATATAAATCAAAGACAATATATTAAAACTAATCGTTGATAACGAACGTAATACGACAACGGAAAGAAAGTCAATAAATTTTAACAAGTACTTACTTAAAAATAAAATAGTTAATGATAATAAAATTGTTGCAGCTTAGATTACTGATTACTGAAATAGCAAAAGATAATAAATTTTGCCTTTGTTAAACAATAGTTTAGTTCTCACCATGGCATTCATAAGATCGAACAAATTAAATAAATTATTTTAACAGTATCACAGTGAGACAAATACTCTCCGAGTAATTTCAAAAGCGTATCATATGTATGTATAACGAATATCTAATAAGATGAAAGTGTAAAAGTTTTGAACTAATTTCATACTTTTACATCTATTAATAATAAAAAAATATGTCCTATTCAAACATTGATGAATCATTATTTTGATTTCATTTGTCAGTTCCAAAGTATACTTTGGAAAATGGGGAAATTTGATTGAATATTTACATTTGCAATAAATCAGGTTCTTTTTATCACATATAGGATTATAAATCAAGTTACTAACTAACTAACTAACTACTAACTACTAACTAACTAACTAACTAACTAACTAACTAACTAACTAACTAACTAACTAACTAACTAACTACTAACTAACTAACTAACTAACTAACTAACTAACTAACTAACTAACTAACTACTAACTAACTAACTAACCTACTAACTAACTAACTAACTAACTACTAACTACTAACTACTAACTAACTAACTACTACTAACTAACTAACTAACTAACTACTAACTACTAACTAACTACTAACTAACTAACTAACTAACTAACTAACTAACTAACTAACTAACTAACTAACTAACTAACTAACTAACTAACTAACTAACTAACTACTCTAACTACTAACTAACTAACTAACTACTAACTAACTAACTACTAACTAACTAACTAACTAACTAACTAACTAACTAACTAACTAACTAACTAACTAACTAACTAACTAACTACTAACTACTAACTAACTAACTAACTAACTAACTAACTAACTAACTACTAACTAACTAACTACTAACTAACTAACTAACTAACTAACTAACTAACTAACTACTAACTAACTAACTAACTAACTAACTAACTAACTACTAACTAACTACTAACTAACTAACTACTAACTAACTAACTAACTAACTAACTAACTAACTCTAACTAACTAACTAACTAACTAACTAACTAACTACCTAACTAACTAACTAACTAACTAACTAACTAACTAACTAACTAACTAACTAACTAACTAACTAACTAACTAACTAACTAACTAACTAACTAACTAACACTAACTAACTAACTAACTAACTAACTACTAACTAACTACTACTAACTAACTAACTAACTAACTAACTACTACTAACTACTACTACTAACTAACTAACTAACTAACTAACTAACCTAACTAACTAACTAACTAACTAACTAACTAACTAACTAACTACTAACTACTAACTACTAACTAACTAACTAACTAACTAACTAACTAACTAACTAACTAACTAACTAACTACTAACTACTAACTAACTAACTACTAACTAACTAACTAACTAACTAACTAACTAACTAACTAACTAACAACTAACTAACTAACTAACTAACTAACTAACTAACTAACTAACTAACTAACTAACTAACTAACTAACTAACTAACTACTAACTAACTACTAACTAACTAACTAACTAACTACTAACTAACTAACTAACTAACTAACTAACTAACTACTACTAACTAACTACTAACTAACTACTACTAACTAACTAACTACTAACCTAACTACTAACTAACTAACTAACTACTAACTAACTAACTAACTACTAACTATCTAACTAACTAACAACTAACTAACTAACTAACTAACTAACACTAACTAACTAACTAACTAACTAACTATAAAACTAACTAACATTAATACTAACTAACTAACTAACTACTAACTAACTAACTAACTACTAACTAACTAACTAACTAACTAACAAACTAACAAACTAACAAACTAACAACTAACAAACTCTAACAAACTACTAACTACTACTAACTAACTAACTACTAACTAACTAACTAACTACTAACTAACTAACTAACTAACTAACTAACTAACTACTAACTAACTAACTACTACAACTAACTAACTAACTAACTAACTAACTAACTAACTAACTACTACTAACTAACTAACTACTAACTAACTAACTAACTAACTAACTAACTAACTAACTAACTAACTAACTAACTAACTAACTAACTAACTAACTAACTAACTACTAACTAACTAATGCTAATCCCTGATCGAAAGAAAAGATTTGTGGCTAAATAGCTGCTACAGTTTCTGAAAAAACGAATTCAGTATTAGAACAAGTAAGTTCTATATTCGGCTATGCCAAATCTTATATACCCTGCACGTACGATTTTTATTGCAACAAAAACAAAAAAATCCTAGTTAAAAACGTACAAGTACCAGAAAGTCCCCACTTATAAATTTTCGTTCAATCAGTTGCAGATGCATAAAACCAAAAGTAACTGTCATAGAACGAAAATGTACCAAAAAGCCTTTCCTACAGATTTCCATTAACTTAGTGCTCTTAATGTTATTATATGTTGTTTCAATATTTTATAAAAAATTCAAAAGGTACTCTTTAAAGAAGCAAAAAGTAACAAGAGGTCCCCATTTGTCTCTCATTTAAATGTGGCCTGGAATCCCTTCAAACATACTACTTATATGTTCTCACTTACTTCGGGCTCTCCATGCTTAATTTCATGTTTCTAGATTCAATATTATGGAAAATTCAAAAAGGAGCTTTTGTAGAACGAAAAAGTACCAAAAAGTGCCTTTTTATAGAAAATTCAAATAGTACCTTTTGAAGAACGAAAAAGTAAAGATTCTTATTTACTCCGGACTCTACATGCTGAGTTTTATGTTTCTCGGTTCAATATTATAGAAAATTAAAAAATTAGATTTTGAACAACGAAAAAGTTTCAAAAAGTACCCTTTTAGATCTTCTGATTTATTCCGGGCTCTACATACATAATTTCATGTTTCTAGGTTCAAGTACCAAGTACCAAAGTACCTTTTTATAGAAAATTCAAATAGTACCTTTTGAAGAACGAAAAAGTAAAAAATTCTTATTTACTCCGGACTCTACATGCTTAGTTATATGTTTCTAGGTTCAATATTATAGAAAATTAAAAAAATACATTTTGAAGAACGAAAAAGTTCCAAAAAGTATCCTTTTAGATGTTCTGATTTAGTCTGGGCTCTACATACATAATTTCATTTTTCTAGGTTCAATATTATAGAAACGTTAAAAAGTACCTTTTGAAGAACGGAAAAGTAGCAAAAAGTACGATTTTATAGAAAATTCCAAAGCATGTCAGATAGAATTATTGAAGACTTAGGTTCCAAAGATATGTGGGGTCTTCAGAAAATTTCAACAGACAGACAGACATTTGAAAACAAACTTAACTGAAGAAGGGGGTTTACGTAGTTGGACGGCGGACATGGCTAAACTGACTTCGATTCCTATTAGGAGTTACATATTGTATATGTATGTACCTTTTAAGTTCCCAACATTTTATTTTGTTATTATGAACTGAATAACAAACTTATATATACCCTTCACACGGTGGTGAAGGGTATAAAAAAAGGTAATACATATTTTCATGGGTTGTTTCGGAATTTTGTTCCTATCTTCGTTATTTCTGTAACGATTTTGCTGATTTTAAGTAGAGCTCTTTTCGGAAGCATTTCTAATAGAATTATTGAATATTCGGATCACGCAGATCTCTCTGGGATCTTCTGAAAACTGATTTCCAAATACATTATTTGTAGAAATTACAAACGAAATAATAAACTTATGCCCCGTATATTCTCACGTAACTGAAGGGTATAAAATCTAATCAAAATATCAAAGGGGAAATTGCAAAAATAAATCAGTTTACTATATTAAATAGCCGATGGTTATAATCTAATCTCACTTAAATTTATTACTTACAATCATAGGTTGGTATTATCTATTTCTGATTTCTTTTTTTCGACTTTTTTTGAAACAACAACAAAGTCATGAACTATATCCGGCATACATTTCTTTCACAAGCTTAAAAGGTCTCAAACATTAAACGTTTACGTTCGATAACTTTAAAACCATAAAAAAATAAACTTTATTTACAATATTAATTATTAAACAACAAATTATATACAAATTTCATCTAAAATCTTAAACTACTTCTTAATATTTAAACCTTTTCTTTTAATAGGTGATAATTTGCATGATCCCATGGCTGTATGTTCGTCGAACCGTAGATAATATATAATAGATTTGTTAAACCAAAAATGGCGGCTGAAATGCTAAACACAGTTTGCCATTCGTTCCGATTAGTCTGAAAATTATAATAAATTTAAATTGAATTTAGTTACATATGTATATTTTAAATCATTGAATTGCATTCACTTACCACATCCTCAACAATGAGAACCCACAAACAGGGGCACTACAAAGGACACTATATTGGAAGTGGTATTAATAATACCCATCAAAATACCCACATGGTTGGGAGACAAATCAATAGCATTGAGAGCGCTACCTATAGTAGCGCCCGTAAAAATACCTAAACTGCAGATCATCAAAATAATGCCAAAGATTTTCTGATCTTTGTCCAGAAATCCCAGTAATAAGAGACCACCAGCTGGTATCCAGAAAGCCAGGGAATTGAAAGTTTTTCTCAGCGCATTAAGTGTTAAAAGACGTCGTTTCATAAGAATATTTTCCAAAATTATATAAACGTTTGACATAATCCACTGTGTCAGGAAGGGTAAAGCATAAAATAAGGCATTACCTTTTATATCCATGTCTAAGACTGAATTCATATAAGAAGGAATTTCCGTCTGTATCGTTGCATTGCCCCAGGCACAGCCGGCTCTGGTTATTAATAATGCCCAAAATGGCACCGAACCTAAAATAGCTTTCCAAGGTACTGGTATTGTTTCGTATACAGCATTAACATCTTGTTCCATTAAAGCAGTTTTCGCCTCGTTATATAATTTATTTCAGCTTGTGATATAAATCTACATGTATTTGGTGAATTAGAGGCAAATATAAGCCATGGCACAGTTAGAATTAAACCAAGAGCACATGACACATACGAAATACCGGGCCAACCCATTGACGAAGCCGCTATAATACTACTCGTATAAATGCCCAACACTATACCAATATCAATAGCTGTATAGGTAATAGCTCCCAAACGATTACGTTCATTAGTTGGACACCAAACAGCTAAATGTTGAAGTAAACAGGGGAAAAGTGGACCCTGTAATAGACCCTGGACTAAACGTATAGCACAATATATCTGCCAACCGCCCCAGTCTATGGTGAGTGGAACCAGTATGCTAAGCACAGAAGAGCCAAAAAATGATAAAAACAGTACTTTTTTAACACCAAAACGATTGCATATTAAGCCTCCTGGAAATTGGGTTATAAAGTAACCGACAAGAAACTGGACAGTACGTAGGACTTCTCCATTTCACTCCATTTGTATTCCTGAAATGTAAATGAAAAATAGGATGAGTTTTTGATGTTTAAGAGTGTTATTATTCGGCTATGCCTTGTACAATGCATTGTGTTCGAACTGGGAAAATAGGTTTGTGGGAAGTATGATAGAGGTAGTAGTGTTTGTGGACATTCGATTAAACTTCCTGTAGAAATGTCTGTCTGTGTGTCTGTCTGTGTATCTGTCTGTTTCAAAAGGAAAAGTTTGGGTCAAATTTCACTAAATTGTGACCTATAGTTTGATTACAAGGTTTACACGGATAGACAGACAGACGGACGGACGGACATAGCTAAATCGACTCAGAAAACTATAACGAAGACATTAATGGTCAGGAGTTGAAGTCTGAATGTTTTCATTTGAGATAGTACCTAAAGAACACTGCCAAAGGAAACCAAGGATTTGTGTACATATGTATTTCAGCATTACATACACTTATAAAGTCCTATAGGTGACTATATGTTATAAAATCATAATATAAAAATTATTTTTTTTTAATTTGTAGAGGGTCCCAATACTATAGTGCCCTCGGTTGGGGGTATATTGATTTTGTCATTCCATTTGTAAGACTTTAAAATATTGGTCGTAGACCCACAAAAGTATATATATATATATAATTTTGGGTTCTTATTAAATTCTAAGACGATTTAGCCATATCCGTCCCTCTGGCTGTTGTAGACACGATAAGGTGTAAACGACAGAGGCTAGAAAGATGAAAATTTGCAAATATTCTCAATTGATAGGCAATATTTGGCAACTAATGTACGAGCTAGCGTCGAAAGCACTGCTTCGGGAATAATGCCGGCATGTCATTTGGTCCAGGAGACTTATTTTTGTTAAGATCCGCTAAAACCCCCCCTTTAAGCTTCACTATTTGGCATAGTTACTGATACTGATTCGAGCTCGCTCAGTGATTGAACGTTTTCCGGAACGTAAGAAAACGTTGCGAATGTGGGGCTGTTGAAATCAATTTTCTGAAGACCCCAGATATCTCCGAAATCCAAAACTTCAATAATTCAAACAGACATTCTTTCGAGAAGTATCCTATTTATTTATAAGCAAAATCTGTCCATAAATAACGAAGATATGAGTTTATTCACAATTGTTTGGTGGATTGGTGGATTTAAAAAAACGCATTATTTTACTTACCGGAAAATCTGGATTTGTTGCTTTTGCATTCGTCATGGCTACTACTGATATACTCACACTAAGTCGGACAATAAAACTCACAACTGTGCAAAGGGACAATAATACCACTTGAACGTGTCGTTGACCCAGAATGGGACCTAAATTA
>NW_023995072.1:115000-125000 GCF_015586225.1 Lucilia sericata | reverse complement strand
GCTCTCTTACTAATGCAGGGTATCATATAGTCGAATACATTTGTACAAATATTCCGTTTGCATTTAGAAAAACTGGCTGTTAATTAAAAAATTTGTTTGAAAATACAAATATTTATTATAAGAAAGTTTTATGATATGTATATATAGTTTTTATTGTTTTATTTTAAGTCAAATGAAATAAAAACATACAAGTTAGAGTGCTATATTCGTCTGTGCCGAATCTTAAATAGCCTATAGGTGAAGTTACTTTTTTTTATTAAAACTCATTCAAATAGTAGAACATTTGTACATATTTAAATTGTGAAAACGTATACATGTTTGGTTTCCGTAATGAGGGCACAATCAGTTAGTAAATTCTAAAGAACGATATCAATCTTGGTTAACAAAAATTTCATCGAATTAAGTATCCTACAGTTTTGATTACAAGGTTTACATGGACAGAAAGATAGACAGACAGACAGACAGACAGACTGACTGACAGACTGACAGATAGAAATTTTTCAATATTTAATTTGCAAAAGTTTTCTGCACACACAGCCACAAATAAAAACCCTAATTCCGAAAACACAATATATTACGTAGTAATACAGGTATATAGTTTTGACT
The DNA here is from genome assembly GCF_015586225.1 of Lucilia sericata. Taxonomy (NCBI): domain Eukaryota; kingdom Metazoa; phylum Arthropoda; class Insecta; order Diptera; family Calliphoridae; genus Lucilia; species Lucilia sericata. The sequence continues at coordinate 124,394 of NW_023995072.1, read as the reverse complement.
CAATTGGTATTGGCATACCTTCTTACGATTCACGATTTCCAATGACATTGGATTTTAATAGAATCATTTGATTTATATACCCTACACTTCTATAGTGCAGAGGGTATTATGCGTTTGTTGTTGATGTTTGTAAAACCTAAGAATATTGGTCCTACAGTATACCAATAGGCTTAGAATCATTTTCTGAGTCGAATAAGCTGTGTCCGTCCGTCCACCTGTGTGTCCATGTAAGCATTGTGCGCACGCTACAGGTCGCAAGATAATCACACATAAACTTCTCTTAACCCAAGAAGAAGTTGAAATTGGTCCATTATTTCGCCTAGTCCCCATGCAAGTGAGGTATCTAGACAGTGGCCTCCGATAGCTTAGTGATTAACTAACTAACTAACTAACTAACTAACTAACTAACTAACTAACTAACTAACTAACTAACTAACTAACTAACTAACTAACTAACTAACTAACTAACTACTAACTAACTAACTAACTAACTAACTAACTAACTAACTAACTAACTAACTAACTAACTAACTAACTAACTAACTACTAACTAACTAACTAACTAACTAACTAACTAACTAACTAACTAACTAACTAACTAACTAACTAACTAACTAACTAACTAACTAACTAACTAACTAACTAACTAACTAACTAACTAACTAACTAACTAACTAACTAACTAACTAACTAACTAACTAACTAACTAACTAACTAACTAACTAACTAACTAACTAAGTAACTAACTAACTAACTAACTAACTAACTAACTAACTAACTAACAAACTAGGTTAGGTTAGGTTGATAGGAGGATGTATACTACATCAAATCCGAAGAAATACACCTAGGCCACTATCGGGCCTGTTGTGCGCTCCAATTCAAGGAAAAAAAAAAAAAAAAAAAAAAAAAATTGTTCACTGAATGTATTATTTTTCCTTGTTCAGAAACTCAGTTTCCTGGACGTAATTCCTAAGAATCTTCCAATCGGTGTTGGTTAAGAATGTTATTTCTGGAATAACATCACTTCCAAGATACTTGGATCTAACTTCGACGAATGCCGGACAATGGCAAAGAAAGTGCTCCAGAGTTTCACTGTCCTCTCCACATGCTCTACATTCGTCTGAATTCGCACGTCCAATTTTGTATAGATGTGCTCGTAATCCTGTGTGTCCACTGAGAATACGTACCATCATACTAACCTCAGACTTGCTCATTTTGAGAAGATTTCTCGTCTTGCTCTCATCAGGGTCACCCCATAGAATCTTTGTGGTTCTACCCACCGTTTCATTATTCCAAGAGGCCTTATGGGATTCTCTCATCCATATTTTTAATTCAGCTTTTGTTGCGTCGAATGGTTTTGCGTTTGTCAGGTTAACTACATCGAGCTCCCTTCCCTTTAAAGCTATTACATTCGCCCTTTCGTTGCCGACTACTCCCGAGTGGCCTGGTACCCATATGATGTGAACCTTACCTCTGGGAGAGTATTCAGTTAAAGCTTTCTTACAATCCAATACAGTCTTAGATTTAATTCTATCACCTGATATCGCACAAATTGCCTTCTGGCTGTCGGTAAATATATTAAGCCCTGTGGGCGCCATATTTATTCTAATCCAATTTACACATTCCGTTATTGCTCGTACTTCTGCCTGGAAGCTTGTGTTATGATTAGGTAAACGGTGGTATATTTCTGTTTCTGGGTCTTCAATATAGAACCCCAGACCCACTTTGTCCCCTAATTTAGAGCCATCCGTGTAGCAACGGATTCCTACTGGTATTTGCTCTAATGTTCCGCTTGACCAAGACATTCTATCTGGGATTAGCGTTTCAAAGTTTCCGACATATTCAGTGTCTGGTATGCGATCAGGCACGTCCGATGAATGTGTATAACCTTCCAATGTGTCCAGTATACATTGATGACGTGTCCTATAACCGTTTTTGGCCAGTTCGCCTAAAGTAAAGAGCCGTTCGGCTGTAAGCGCCGCCTCATATCTTATATATGTTTCAATGGGTGGAATATCTAGCAACGTTTCCAGAGCCTTGGTTGAAGTAGTACACATGGCACCACTTATACCCAAGCAGCATGTACGCTGAACTCCCTGCAGTAGTTTGATATTACACTTTTTGTCCAAAGCACTCCACCAAATTATTGAAGCATAAGCTAGAATTGGTCTAATTACACTTTTATAAAGCCAATTTGTCATAGTAGGACTAAGACCCCATTTCATGCCTATGGTTCTCCTACATATCGCCCAGCACCGATGTGCCTTGTTGATCCTATCCTCTATGTGGTGTCTCCATTTTAATTTCCGGTCAAGTATTACACCTAAGTACTTAACTTTGTCTGTCACCGGTATCTTCTTGCCCAAGAAGCAAGGTTCAGTATATGTAGAAATTTTTGTCTTTCTTGTGAAAAGACAGATTTCCGTCTTCGCCGGGTTAACATTGAGGCCTCTCGGTTGAGCCCAGCTCAAGGCCGTATTCAGAGCCTCCTCAGCTCTTCTACACAAGTAATTTGGATCCTTTCCCTTTAAAAGTATTACGACATCGTCTGCATAGCAGACAGGTCTAAGTCCTTTCTCGGTTAGGGTCCTTAGGAGGCTATTAATCGTGGTGACCCAGAGTAAAGGTGACAAAATGCCACCCTGTGGTATAACCGCGAAATACCTTTTTCCTGATAGTTATATCGTACATCTCGCAGCTTATCCATCTGTTCCTTAGCATGTAGTTGATCCAGTTACGGAGCACCCGGTCAACATAAAACTGGTCTAGGGATTGGATAAGGGTATCAGTGTGCACGTTATTGAAAGCGCCTTCGATGTCAATGCATACTGCCAGTGTATACAGTTTGCTATCGAAAGATTCACTTATGTAGTGGACAACTTCATTTAAAGCGGTTTCCACCGATCGTCCCTTTACATAAGCATGCTGCTTATATTTAAGGTCATTGTATGGTATGCTGCTTTTAACCATGCTATCGACTATCCGTTCCAAGGTTTTAAGTAGGAAGGACGTAAGACTTATCGGTCGATAGGACTTAGGTGTCGCATAGCTAGGTTTCCCTGGTTTGGGTATAAATATTACCTTTGGCATCCTGCCATTTAACTGGGGTATATGCCAATTTTAAGCATGCAGTGAATATCTGTGACAGATGTACGGAAACCAGTCCCGCCTCCATCTGCAAAAGTGCCGGGAAAATTCCATCCGGCCCTGCAGCTTTATAGGGAGCAAAGCTCTTGATTGCCCCTTTAACCATGTCAGTTGTAATAACTATTTCCGTGTTACCCTCCCCTTCCTCCAATATCGGTTCATCTATGTTATTCGATATACCGGGTGGGAAATGAGAATCCATTAGGAGTTTCATTGTCTCCTCCATATCCTCAAGCCTCCTGCCCGTGTCATCGATCATAGATTCCGGTTGGACATGAGTTTTGGATAGGAATTTTTTATCTTCGATACGTCATTTACGCTATCTACCTGTTCACAGAAAAGTTTCCAGGAGTCTCGTTTGGCTTTTCGAACGATTTTCTTATATTCACCAAGTTTATTACGATACTCATCCCAGTATACTGCGGTCTTTTTACGCCGTGCCCGGTTAAATAGTTTGCGAAGAGTCTTCCCAAGGTTCCGGATCTCCCCAGTTACCCAGGGTTTTTCCTGGGCAGATCTCCGCTCTCGCAGAGGGCAGCTGTCCTCGAACGATTCAACCAGGGCACTTGTGAACGTTTCCACTTTGGCATCTATATCCTCTTTATTTCGACATTGAAAAGTATCCTGACCTAAACGGTTCTTTAGTAAGGCCCCGAACATTGTCCAATTAGTTTTAGACTTATTCCGAAACTTTATCGGCTTTGGTGGTGGCCTTAGTATTTTGAATCTTATGTACCGATGATCAGAAAAGGAGTGCTCGTCCGAAACTCTCCAATCCTGAATTTCGTTTATAAGCTCTTCTGAACATATAGTTATATCTAATACTTCTTCTCTGATTCTATTGACGAAGGTAGCTTTATTACCTAAGTTCAATGTTATCAAGTCTTTAGTATTAAAGAAATCCATGAGGGCTTGTCCCCTGCGATTGGTGTTTGTACTACCCCAAGCTACATGATGCGAGTTGGCATCACAACCTATTACAATTTTCTTATTTTTCCTTTGTGCCTCTTCAACCAGTTTCATCAGATCCGACGTTGGTGGTAGGGTCGGAGAATCGAAAGGCAGGTAAATAGATGCAAGGAATATGTTGCCTCGACCTTGCTTCAGCACCGTTGCATCCGATGTTGATAATCCTGTTGAGAGGAGAAAACATAAGTTCTTGTGACATAAGATACATGTTCTCGGGCGAGATCCTGTATCAGCGTAGAAAAGTTGGAAATTTACGTGATTTAATCCAGAAACCTTGTTGCGAATCGTCCAAGGTTCCTGGATTAAAGCTATATGTATTTTACCTGTGTTGATTTTAGCCATCAGAGCGTTGGTAGCTGTCTCGCTCCGATGGAGGTTTATTTGGATAACCTCAATCATGGTCATCCATTAAACTGTCTTCCAGCGAGTTGGTGGTCACCTCCTCGCTCTTTGGATTTGACTCCTCCGGATAGCCTGAAGTGGCTATTAATGCAGTGAGTACTGTTGATGGCACTGCGGTGTCCTTATCAGGCATAGGAATAGCAGTATTTTTAATAGACACATTCCCAATTCTGGAGAGCATTGCTGTTCTGTCTTCTGGCGGGTGAGTGATTTCCTCCTCGCTTTTAGGATTTGACTCCTCAACATTGCTAGTACTTGCTAATGATGCTTTGGGTACTGTCTTAGGTGTTTTAGCCCTTTCAATCGGCGCCTTCCCAATTTTGGAAAGGGCAACTACACTTTCTTCTGGCGAGTTAATGGTAAATTCCTCGATTTAGGATTTGACTCCTCAACGTTATCAGTAGTGGATACTGTGGTCTTAGGTTTTTAGTGTCCTTTTCGAGGCTTGTTGTAACAGCCCTTCCAATCGGCACCTTCCCAATTTTGAATATGACAGATTTAGAGGCGAAGTAAGCCCTACCTTTATTCTTGGCAAGACTAGCCATGGATTTCTGGTCGATACCTATTACAAATAAAGTTCCCTCAGGTTCTTCTTTCCTGTAAAAGACATCCCATTTTTCCACGGCCAGCTCAGCATTTTGACCTCCAAGAATTTCCAGTATACGTTCATTAGCCAGTTTACTGCCCCATCCTTTTATGTAGACAGTGGACTTTAGGAGCACCGGAAGCTCGCTCTTCTTTGCCAGTCCCAGCCTAGCGCCGTCCCAGGGAGGAGGGATACTTTCCACCAAGTTCTTTAGGGTGCTAACACATTGGTGAGATGCCAACCTCATCAACATCACGCCCATGCTGAACTCGCAGCTCTCGCTCTCTATTGGTTGTTGCCCTTTGAAGCTATTGCATGGTCCACTATCTTATTGTTGACCAGGTCTTCTATTTTACTCTGTTGGTCTATTGGAATTTTGCCTGTCGGATTACCGGCATCGTAAACTGCATAGCAGAGATCGTCCCGGTGCCTACTTCTGGCAACTTTGGCGTAAGATGGCGGCTCTTTACCTTTTCCTCCGTCTAGCTTCTTCCTTCCTCGTTTTTCGGGGCTTCTTTTGAGATTCCCTTACCTTCGAGGTTGATTTCGCCGACGTGTTCGTCTTCGGAATATCTGGCTTGGCGTTGTCACCCTTACTCGCAGGATTCTCACTTGAGATTCCTTTGAGTGAAGTATGGCTTGGCTTCGACTGTGTATTAGAAGACGGGGAGCTCTTTTCTTCTTAGGCTTATTCTCAGTTGTCAACTCCTCGGGAGACCTGATCCTTTTTGCCTCAGATCTTGTGAGAGAGTCCGATTTTTCCTTTGGAGTGTCGTGGGATTGACTAACTATGATTTCCTGAAGCATCTTTTTCAACTTCCTCCTCTGTGCTCCAGAAAGTCTTTTCTTAGTAATAGGTAGTTTAGCTATGCTATCACTCACCTCTTTCACCATTTGCTCTACTTCATCCTTTTTGGGATTTGCTATAATGGTATTATTATTATTATCATCTGAGGATTCAGAGTCGGAACCCTCACCTATATTTAAAGGCTGAGGTAGCTTAGAGCTCTCTCCGAGTACATCCTTCTCTTTCACACCCTATATTTTGCCAGCGGCATGCTGTACACTTGACGCATTGTCCGCCACGGAGGCCAAGGTACCCACCTCCGTAGTAGTATTCTGCTCACGATTGCAGGATGACGACGACACGTGACTCGCGAGTAGATCAACACTTGCCGCCGGTACTGGGTTATTTAGGCCCTGCACCGTAACTTTATCTTTTTATTTTTATTTTCCATATTTGTTTTTTTTTTTTTCCAGTTTTTTGGTCCGCGGGGAATATAATATTCCCAGGTGGTGGACAATCTGCCCTCCCTCAGCTTAAGTGAAATTAAAGCTGGGAGAGGACAGATGGTCCATCACCACCCCCTATCCGCCACCCGGGGACGCGCTCGGTAGGAAAAATCTGGAAAACTCCCCCGAGAACTAACAAACTAACTAACTAACTAACTAACTAACTAACAAACAAACTAACTAACTAACTAACTAACTAACTAACTAACTAACTAACTAACTAACTAACTAACTAACTAACTAACTACTAACTACTAACTAACTAACTAACTAACTAACTAACTACTAACTAACTAACTAACTAACTAACTAACTAACTAACTAACTAACTACTAACTAACTAACTAACTAAACTAACTAACTAACTAACTAACTAACTAACTAACTAACTAACTAACTAACTAACTAACTAACTAATATCTCTACAAAAATCGGCACAACTTAGTTAGTCTAGAATTATGTATATTTCCGACTTTTGTACTGATCGGACCTCATTTGACCCTAGCCCTTACATAATTCTGCATACAAAACTTTAATATAAACGTAAATTCCTCTATCACAATTTTTAAGTATAACGCCCATATAAATCACTTCCATTGTGAACAAATTGATTTTTGTAACGATACTTATATATTTAAGATCCAAAATTCTATTTGGGGGATGCGATTGTATGGGGAATGGGTGAAATTAATGGACCGTTATCAACCAAAATCAATAGAGGTCATCCTTGTGTCAAAGGTAACAAGTGTATCAAAATTATTTTCAAAATTGCGACCTGTAGTTTTAATTACAACGTTTAAATGGACAGAAGGACAAACGGACGGACATGACTTAATCGATTCAAAAAATGATACTAAGCCGATTGTTTAAACTTTAACTTAATAAGATTAGGTATTCATGCTGATGTATGATAATCAGTTGTTGAACTATTCAGAAAGCTTAATTTTCTTTATGTTTAATTTCATTTTATTATTTTTTAAATCAAGTTTTAAATTTAAATTTTTTAAATCTGTGTATGGTTGTTATCAGTAGATAAACATAATTAAAAAAAACGCACGTGATTATCACTAACAACAGTTAACAGTTAAATAGATCAATATTAACTATTCACTTTGTGTTTAAGTTGTACAAGTAAGAAGTTGTAGTCGGGCGAGGCCGACCATATAATACCCTACAACAGTTATAAGAATAAAATGTAATTTAGTTTTCATAATAAAACATTAAAGTTGATTTCTACCTTGCTTCAGATTTTCTCAAATAGGCTTTATATGGGGCTTGGGGGAAATATGAACCGATCTTTATAGAATTTAGTGGGTGGATTTACGGTTACATAAGATGTATTCATAGCGACATTAGACTTTTTAAGCAAATTGTGGGACATTTAAGTCACATAATTTTGAAAGGGGCTTTGTATAGGGGCGAGGATCAAATGAGGCTCTATCATTACAAAATTCATCAGGATCATCAAGGCTATATAGAACATAGTTGTGCAGTTTTCTATCGAGCTACGAGTATATTAAACATAATTATAATCCTAAAGCCCTATTCGGGGGTTTCAGTTGTATGGGGGTCATTTATCCAGTACTAGTACACCCTATATTAGCCTACATTTCGAAATTCAATTCATTACACAGGCCCATTTAAAAATTTGTTAATTAATAAAAAAAAAAATTACTTACATTTGGACAATTAGTAATAATTATTAAATTTTATTATTTATGTTTTCAGTGTTAAAAACTTATGTTAAATTATTAAATTCGTGTTAGACTCTATATTTTATTAAATAAAAAACTATAATGTAATTTTTATTAAACTTAAATAAAATCATAAAATTTTTTCTGTAAAATTAATTCAATATGTGAAAATTTTTCCGTTTTTTAACAGTTTCGTTTAAAAATCTATAAATATGTCCAGCAAGGAAACACAATAATTAGTTATACAATACATTCCTTATAGTAATATTGCAAATATTAACAAAACACTTTATAAAGGCACTTGAACAATAATTTCCATAATTTTTTTTTTTTAAATAAAATTTAAAAGAAAAACTTTAAGTGCACTTGTGTGTTAATGTTTACTTAAATCTAAATAATATTTGACACTCTACATTTGTTTTTGTAATAAATACTTAGCATTATGTTTCTTAATACAAATTTAGAATTTTTTCCTTAACCTAATATTAGGCAACAAATTAGTTTTTCAAAATAAAATATATCTTAACGATTTCATCTTCTTCCTCTTGCAAACGTAAAATATCGGCCTTATTCATAAAATAATAACTCGGTTGACGACCTTTCAAATCTTTATATGTACGCTTGGCACCATTTTGTATTAAAATACGACTAATACTTTCTATAATATTTGTACCCATGGCATAGTGCAATGCAGTGCGTTCCAACTGAAAATAATTTTTTTAAATTTTATTTTTCTTGTTTATTTTATTTTATAAATTAAAAAAATAGTATTGAACTTACATTATCACCAATTTTTAGAGCTTCCGGACAGAGATTAACAAAATATTCCACAATTTCTACAGATTCCTTCAATATTGCTATGTGTAAAGCTGTTCGACCTGTAATAAGAAAAATGTTAATGTTACTAATTTCTTTTTTTATTTAAAAATCGTTACAATAAACAAATAACTTTCTGTAGTGGAATCGAGCACACCACTCGAATGACCTATCGAACAACAATGATTGAAAAATAAAGCCCAGATCACATCAAGCTACAACTTTATATTAAGTCGTTCTAAAACTTATGTTTTGAAACAGGCAGCCCTGTAGGAAAGGCTTGTAGGCAGTTCTTTGAGTCGCGGGGTCTTAAGTTTAATTCCCACCAGAGACTATTGTATGTTTATTTCACATTTAAATGTAAGAGTTATATAGAACTTGACATGTATATGGACAGATAGATAGATAGATAGATAGTAGATAGATAGATAGATAGATAGATAGATAGTAGATAGATAGATAGATAGATAGATAGATAGATAGATAG
>NW_023995072.1:0-107500 GCF_015586225.1 Lucilia sericata | reverse complement strand
CATAATAATTTTTGGCCTTTATCAACCATTTGCCATCTGGACTATCAACTATTTCCTTAACACGTTCCATATTATTGTCACGTATCATTTGATGCAGCTCTTCGCGCAATTCCTAGAATATAATTGAGGTAAACTTTTTATTTAATCTAAAGTATATTTATAAAAATATATTACATTACCTCTAATGGTCTTATGGTGCGTAAATATTCGGCTAATTCCGAAAGTCCCCTAGCTTCGACCACATCTATAATAGGGATTTCATTATCATCCACAACATCTATGATATGATCATAACCGGAAATGGCTAAATGTTCAAAGGGTTTAATGTCTCCTGTAATATAGAAATTATGATTAAATTACTTCAGTTCATAAATAGCATTCCCTCACGCACTCACCCACTATAGCCAACGACATAACATAACGATCAATCTCTTTAGCATTGCCCAATTGATTGGCCTGCAATGCCACATCTCTGGCCGTACGATACAATTCATCACGATATGTTATATCCGCTTTCGCCTCTTCGATTAGATGTATCAGACCACCTTTACGATGTGATCTGGCACAAGCAAAATGTAACATACTTTGACCATGTTCATCACGTTCCTCTAATTTTTTCGATATTTCTGCATCCGAGTCATTACCATCATCTCCATCGAATTGTTCAATTTGTTGCAACGAATCCTCTTCAATACTATCCTCATTGGCATACTTTACGTGACCATTCATACGTGCCATCTGCCTTTGCATTTGTGCTGCTGGTGGTTGTAGTGGTGGTGGTGGCGGTGTTGAAGGTTTAGAGGAGGCTAAAACTGTGGAATTTGTTTGACTACTACCCGAGTGTATGGCTGCTTGTGTAATGGTTCTACCATTCGTATTGCGTGTTGATACGTAACTTTGCAGATAATTTGTTAAATATTCCAACGGGTCATTTGGACGTTTGTGTGCAACTTGTGTTAAAGCTTTTATTAAGGGATCAGCTAAATCTATAGAAGAGATTCGAAATTTAATACATATATTATTTGAAAAATTATTTTTTTATGGATGAGTTTAAATACTTACTATCCGCTAAATATTTGCCTTGTTCGGTTTTAAAAATGGGATTTTCTTGACAACTTTGATTTTCAATTTGACCTAAAATGTAGATTTCCAAAACACGTATTATATAAAAATTTTAATAAAATTTATGGTTTCTATACATTTTACTACATCTAAAAACTACTGTTAGTTAATAAAGCCAAAACAAGCTAAAAATTAAATTTAATTATTTATTTCTAACGGGAGTATTTATATAACGCTTTGATAGTTAGTGGCTAACTCAGAAATACTACTTAAAGTATAGTAATCGGATTAGTTTAACTTCAGAGTAGACAGCCAGGGAGGTCCCTTTGTCAAATACCTAACAACTGATCCTCTTGGTATGTACTTATACTTAACATAATTATGAGCTCCAAAGCCCAATTGTGTTCGATATTGTGACTAGTACTTTGATTACAGGGTTTACAAGGTGGACGGACCATAGTGGTATAGAAAAAAAATTGAGGAAAATAGTTCTGTAGCTTCTAAACGGTTATTCCTAGTTGAATGCACAATATTTCAAGTGCATCCCTGAATTAGGCGTATACTTGATATTTGTAATATCAATAAATCATTAACACGTATACGTACAGGTATCGTCAATAAAAGCAGTTCAATTTCACAATGTAAAACTTCATACTTGAAATAAAAAAATGAATATGATGTTTTTTTTTTAATTAATATGTTCTCAATTTTGTTCTTTATGATAAGAGCCACATCTTTACCACTGAAAATAAATCAAAATCACTTTCTAAGTCGACTAAGCCCTGTCCGTCCATCCGTGTAAAACTAGTGCTTAAGGAAAGCTACATGTCACAACTTTTAACTTAAAGCTATGGAATTTAGTACATACAACTTTCTCGATCCAGAAATCGAAGCCTATTGATTGAAATCATCGAAATCAGACAACATTTTGTTAAACAGTATTTATTGCCAGTTGTATACAATATGATAACGGGCAGGATCTTAATGGTTTGTAATGATGCTGATAGTGGTACCTTTACCCTATACCAATAGGCGCAGAATCAACTTCCGAGTCGATTAATCTATGTCCGTTCATTCGTCTGTCTGTGTGTCCATGTAGACCCTTCGAACAAGTAAAAATTCTCAATTTTCAAAATAAATTCTTACAATTTGACAGAAAATGAAAATAGATGAAAACGGTTCATTATTTCACTTAGTTTCCATATAATAGTTTTCCATTCTGAACCAGGCATGGAAAGTTAACTACAGACTAGACTACATACTAAACTATAGACAAGGCTATAGACTATGCTATATTTTAAACTATAGACAAAGCTATGGACTAGACTATAGACTAGGCTATAGTTCAGACTATGACTAAGCTATATACTAGGCTATAGAATAAACTATATACTAGACTATAGACTAAGACTATAGACTAGACTATAGATTAGACTATAGACTAGACTATAGACTAGACTATAGACTAGACTATAGACTAGACTATAGACTAGACTATAGACTAAACTATAGACTAGACCTATAGACTAGACTATAGACTAGACTATAGACTAGACTATAGACTAGACATAGACTAGACTATAGACTAGACTATAGACTAGACTATAGACTAGACTATAGACTAGACTATAGACTAGACTATAGACTAGACTATAGACTAGACTATAGACAACTATAGACTAGACTATAGACTAGACTATAGTACTAGACTATAGACTATAGACTAGACTATAGACTAGACTATAGACTAGACTATAGACTAGACTATAGACTAGACGATAGACTAGAACTATAGACTAAGACTATAGACTAGACTATAGACTAGACTATAGACTAGACTATAGACTAGACTATAGACTAGACTATAGACTTAACTATAGACTAGACTATAGACTAGACTATAGACTAGACTATAGACTAGACTATAGACTAGACTATAGACTAGACTATAGACTAGACTAGAGACTAGACTATAGACTAGACTATAGACTAGACTATAGACTAGACTATAGACTAGACTATAGACTAGACTATAGACTAGACTATAGACTAGAACTATAGACTAGACTATAGACTAGACTATAGACTAGACTAAGACTAGACTATAGACTAGACTATAGACTAGACTATAGACTAGACTATAGACTAGACTATAGACTAGACTATAGACTAGACTATAGACTAGACTATAGACTAGACTATAGACTAGACTATAGATAGACTATAGACTAGACTATAGACTAGACTATAGACTAGACTATAGACTAGACTATAGACTAGACTATAGACTAGATATAGACTAGACTATAGACTAGACTATAGACTAGACTATAGACTAGACTATAGACTAGACTATATACTAGACTATAGACTAGAACTATAGACTAGACTATAGACTAGACTATAGACTAGACTATAGACTAGACTATAGACTAGACTATAGACTAGACTATAGACTAACTATAGACTAGACTATAGACTAGACTATAGACTAGACTATAGACTAGACTATAGACTAGACTATAGACTAGACTATAGACTAGACTATAGACTAGACTAAGACTAGACTATAGACTAGACTATAGACTAGACTATAGACTAGACTATAGAGACTATGACTGACTATAGACTAGACTATAGACTAGACTATAGACTAGACTATAGACTAGACTATAGACTAGACTATAGACTAGACTATAGACTAGACTATAGACTAGACTATAGACTAGACTATAGACTAGACTATAGACTAGACTATAGACTAGACTATAGACTAGACTATAGACTAGACTATAGACTAGACTATAGACTAGACTATAGACTAGACTATAGACTAGACTATAGACTAGACTATAGACTAGACTATAGACTAGACTATAGACTAGACTATAGACTAGACTATAGACTAGACTATAGACTAGACTATAGACTAGACTATAGACTAGACTATAGACTAGACTATAGACTAGACTATAGACTAGACTATAGACTAGACTATAGACTAGACTATAGACTAGACTATAGACTAGACTATAGACTAGACTGTAGACTAGACTATAGACTAGACTATAGACTAGACTATAGACTAGACTATAGACTAGACTATAAACTAGACTATAGACTAGACTATAGACTAGACTATAGACTAGACTATAAACACGAAGAAGTTAACTAAGACCTTATACTATACTACTATATTATAGTCTAGACAATAGACTAGTCCATAGACTAAACTATAAAATAGACTATAAACATGACTATAGATTAGGCTATAGACTAGGCCATAACTAGACCATAGACTAGACTATAGACTAGAATATATAGTAGACTAGACTAAAGGTTAGACTATAGATCAGACCAGAGACTATACTACAGGTTAGACTATAGGCTAGACTATAGACTAGACTATAGACTAGACTACAGACTAGACTACAGACTAGGCTATAGACTATACTGGACTAAACTAGACTAGACTGTAGACTAGACTATAGAATATAGACTAGACAATAGACTAGACAATAGATTTGACAATAGACTAGACAATATACTAGACAATAGACTAGACAATAGACTAGATTATAGACTAGATTATAGACTAGACTGTAGACTAGACTATAGACTAAACTATAGACTAGACTATAGACTAGATTATAGACTATACTAGACTAGAGACTAGACTATAGACTCTATAGTATAGTCTATAGTCTAGACTATAAACTAGACTATAAACTAGACTGTATTCTAGACAATAGACTAGACTATAGGCTAAACTATAAACTATAGACTAGACTATTGACTACACTTTAGAATAGATTATAGACTAGACTATAAACTAGACCACATTCTAGGCTGTCTAAACTATAGACTAGAGTACACTATATACTAGAAAATAGAATAGACCAAACTATGGGCTACACTGTAGACTATAATGTAGACTAGTCTATAGACTAGACTATAAAGTAGGCTATAGGCTTGACATATATTAGGCTATAGTTTAGACTATAGACTAAACCATTACAGGACTATATACTAGACTGTAGGCTAGAATCTAGACTAAACGAAAGATTATAAATTATAGTCTAGACTAGACTGGTCTATTGACTACTATGTTGACTACTTATTAAAAGTTTATAAATTAGAAAAATGTCATGGGAGTACTGCGATATCAAGAAAGTACTAAATTTTCTATGCCCGTTCTGAGCCAATTGATACAATTAACTAAAGTCAGCACAGACCTTTAGTGTAGGTTAATGAACTAATTTTTCATAGAAAGCTGTATAAATAAGTCGATAATTTATTTTGATTATTTTGTATTCGCAGGTTATAATATAAGACAAGTACAATAAAATGAAATAAAAATGTTGCCAGCAACTAAAAATCTATAGACAGGACACAAAACTAAAAATAAGTGATTATTTTCAATTTATTGCGCTGAGTTATAACGGTCAAATAATTGGAGAAAACTTTAATTTTCTCCTCAGTTGATGCCTTTAAACCCAGCTAAAAGTGCTTTATAACTGTATAAAAGTATAAAAAAAATTAAACTTACGAACCCCAATATTGGACAATCAGCACAAGCATGGTAAATATAAGTGAAACTTTTTTTGAAATGATTTTTTTTTTTTTTGTATAATACAGTTTAGAAGAATTAAAGGTGAAGTTGATTGTTATTTTTATATACAAGTTTAAATTAATTAAAATGCATAACGGGATTTTGTATATACAAGTTGAGGTGTTTAGATGTGGATGGGTATTATTGTTCTCTTTTTCATTATTACTATTAAAGAAATTAGAGCGCTAGCAATTTAGGCAGATAATGTTTTTTTTTAGTCGCGATCCACTATACTAGTTTTCTTACGACGAAATATCTTAACCAACATTGAAGCGATGTGCTTGGAATTCGTCAGCGACATATCCTTTTCCAGCGATATAATATTCGTTACAGCTGTACAGTAGTCCTGGAAGAGTACATGCTCAAAAGCACCCATCGATTGCATGTTTATCAAACGTACACTAATTTTCGAGTTTAGATTAGTGGTCAAATACAAGCCCCGTACCGAACAAAGATGTCGTAAATTGTCCATTTCTTTCATGAGATTGGGCAAACGTAGAATGGTGGTCATTTTTAGACCAGTACCCAAGTATGAGGGTCTTGCCTGTAGATAACCTAGTAAGTAGCTTTCTTTAAAGTGTATTTGCTGTTCTAAGAATGAAATGGCCCTGCCAACACGTGTATAAACCGCTCCTATATCGGCTCCATCTTTCATGGTAGATGTACCTATGATACGTAAGTGTTCTTGACAATTTAACCACAAAGCCAAATTATTTGAGGAACTGATATAAACCCCACGACCATAGGGCCATAGACTGCCATTAAATGCCGTGGACTCAGCCAATTGAGTACAATCTTTTAAGTTTAGCAGAGGTATTAAGAGCCCATATTCATTTAACATTTCATAAATTTCCGAGTTATTCTCCAATATTTCCGTTAAAGTATAATAACTGCCCGGTTCAGCCTCATCTATGGCTTCTATAAAAGCTGAGCTAAAGATTTTACCCATCATTAAACGTTCGGCCTGTTCAATTTGACCTATTGTCAGATTCAGTGGTAATTCATATCTTTCCAAATTTCTAGAACATTCCACTATTGTGCGTGATATTAAATTGGACTCATCATCAAATACAAAATAGGCCGTATTAAGACGTTCAGCATTTTCCATGGGAAAGTATGCGATACGAGGATGAGGTTTGAAATCTGCACTAATACTCATACAGTGCATGTCTTTGATCAGGGGCACCAAAAACTCTTGAAATACCACATATACATCAAAATCAGGTGCTATAATGCCACAATTAATATCCTCTTCCAAATTACGTTCCTTGCTAGTTTTTCTCAGGGCAGGCCAGATGACATCGAAGAGATTATGATCCAGTCGGGTTTGACGCTTTTTAATCTTTTCATAAACCGAGGGCTTAAGGAAACGGCTCAAATAACTTGTCACCGCTAATTGTATGGAACTAGTGGCCGTTAGAGGTTTTCTTTGAGCCAATGCCGAGGCCGTTTGACCACTCCAGGTTTTACTTGACTCTTGTATAACACTAAAACATCGATCCAAAGTACGTGCTACATCGTTATCGGTTATCAGCCTGCGTGAACTGTGCAGATCATCGGGTACTGGTTAGGTTTATGTTTTTCATTTTCATATAAGATCGGGTTTTGTGAAAAAAAGGAATGCAGAGAAGTGCAGAGAAGGCAGTTGGTTAGGCATTTTATTTACATTTTAAATTTATTGGTTAATTTTTCGATTTCTTGACAGTTCAACTGCTTAAATCACATCATACCCCAACAAATAAGACAACAACACATTTATTGACCCCCTATTTAGAAAAATAAATTAAACACTTAAAAGCACATACACAATAGGTTGATGTAATAAAACATTTAATTGAATTGAAGAAAATATTTGAAATTAAAATTATATATAAGTAAATAAGAAAAAAATGTGCAATTGAACTGAAATAAAAATATATTTAAACAATATAAAGACACAAAACTTGAAGCAATTGTTAACAGTTTAATAAGCGACAATAGTTTAAAGGCCCTCACAACATACTAAAATAGTGCCAAAACAAACTGTTCGGAAATTTGATGGACTTCCTGAGGCAAAGTTGTAGCTTTTGTTAAAAGCAACAAAGATTGTGAGTATATAATTTTTCATTAAGTGCAAATTTTTACATTGTGAAATTACACTGCTTTTATTAACGGCACCTGTACGTATACGTGTTAATGATTTATTAATATTACAAATATTAAGTATACGCCTTATACTAAATCGATTTTTTAAAGATTTTTGCTATTTTGATTTTGAAGTTTTTTGACAAGAGTTACAAATTTGCCTCAGGAAGAAAATCAATATTTCGAAAGGTGTTCACGATTGAGTCAGAAAAATTACATCGAGTCCCCAAATCTTAGGTACCTAAAAAAAATGCATGACTTTTGGGCGAAACTTGGAGACACGGGTTTTTTTTTTGTATTTTTTCTTTCTTTTTGATCACATAGTGGAGTCCGTGTCTACGTATACATATAAATAAAACAGTAGTGTTACTGACTGACTGATTTGGCACAGGCCAAACGACTAAACATAGAATCATGAAATTGTGACAGTTAGTTTTTTTTTGGTGTTGTAAATCTACTAAGGAGGAATTTTTTGTAATTTTTATATTTGGGTAAAAAAACACTGTTTCGTACTTTTTTAAAATTAGGAGAGTAAAAGGGAGAAAACTATATTTTTTATAATTTTATAGCACATTGAAAAATTTTTCTATGTATTTATTGACGTGTATATGTGTAGCTATGGACTGACACTGCATTATTTATGTTAGTTGTTTATAACAAACAGTTAGTTAGATTTAAGTAATTTAAAAATCATTACAAATGATTGGTCCATAATCCTCTAGATAATAAACTTCAGCTTAATACGGAATTTAAGAAAATCTCGAAGAAAATTTCTTAACCAGTGGGTTTTCTACATAAAAACTTATCCACGAATGCTGAACGTCTTTAAAAGAGATGACCGAACATCCTCTTATAGGTTATAGAACACAAAGATAACTGATGAACTGGCAAGAGCATGAACAGCGCTGAGTGAACTAGACATAGAACATTCTGTGGAAATATATATTAGTTAGTTAGTTAGTTAGTTAGTTAGTTAGTTAGTTAGTTAAGTTAGTTAGTAGTTAGTTAGTTAGTTAGTTAGTTAGTTAGTTAGTTGTTAGTTAGTAGTTAGTTAGTAGTTAGTTGTAGTTAGTTAGTTAGTTAGTTAGTTAGTTAGTAGTTAGTTAGTTAGTTAGTTAGTTAGTTAGTTAGTTAGTAGTTAGTTAGTTAGTTAGTTAGTTAGTTAGTTTAGTTAGTTAGTAGTTAGTTAGTTAGTGTTAGTTAGTTAGTTAGTTAGTAGTTAGTTAGTTAGTTAGTTGTAGTTAGTTAGTTGAGTTAGTTAGTTAGTTAGTTAGTTAGTAGTAGTTAGTTAGTTAGTTAGTTAGTTAGTTAGTTAGTTAGTAGTTAGTTAGTTAGTTAGTAGTTAGTTAGTTAGTTAGTTAGTTAGTTAGTTTAGTTAGTTAGTTAGTTAGTTAGTTAGTTAGTAGTTAGTTAGTTAGTTAGTTAGTTAGTTAGTTAGTTAGTTAGTTAGTTAGTTAGTAGTTAGTTAGTTAGTTAGTTAGTTAGTTAGTAGTTAGTAGTTAGTTAGTTAGTTAGTTAGTTAGTTAGTTAGTTAGTTAGTTAGTTAGTTAGTTAGTTAGTTAGTAGTTAGTTAGTTAGTTAGTTAGTAGTTAGTTTAGTTAGTTAGTTAGTAGTTAGTTAGTTAGTTAGTTAGTTAGTTAGTTAGTAGTTAGTTAGTTAGTTAGTTAGTTAGTTAGTTAGTAGTAGTAGTTAGTTAGTTAGTTAGTTAGTTAGTTAGTAGTTAGTGTTAGTTAGTTAGTTAGTTAGTTAGTTAGTAGTTAGTTAGTTAGTTAGTTAGTTAGTTAGTTAGTTAGGTAGTTAGTTAGTTAGTTAGTTAGTTAGTTAGTTAGTTTAGTTAGTTAGTTAGTTAGTTAGTTAGTTAGTTAGTTAGTAGGTTAGTTAGTTAGTTAGTTAGTTAGTTAGTTAGTTAGTTAGTAGTTAGTTAGGTTAGTTAGTAGTTAGTTAGTTAGTTAGTAGTTAGTTAGTTAGTTAGTTAGTTAGTTAGTTAGTTAGTTAGTTAGTTAGTTAGTTAGTTAGTTAGTTAGTTAGTTAGTTAGTTAGTTAGTTAGTTAGTTAGTTAGTAGTTAGTTAGTAGTTAGTTAGTTAGTTAGTTAGTTAGTTAGTTAGTAGTTAGTTAGTAGTTAGTTAGTTAGTTAGTAGTTAGTTAGTTAGTTAGTAGTTAGTTAGTTAGTTAGTTAGTTAGTTAGTTAGTTAGTTAGTTAGTTAGTAGTTAGTTAGTTAGTTAGTTAGTTAGTTAGTTAGTTAGTTAGTTAGTTAGTTAGTTAGTTAGTTAGTTAGTTAGTTAGTTAGTTAGTTAGTTAGTTAGTTAGTTAGTTAGTTAGTTAGTTAGTTAGTTAGTTAGTTAGTTAGTTAGTTAGTTAGTTAGTTAGTTAGTTAGTAGTTAGTTAGTAGTTAGTAGTTAGTTAGTTAGTTAGTTAGTTAGTTAGTTAGTTAGTTAGTTAGTTAGTTAGTTAGTTAGTTAGTTAGTTAGTTAGTTAGTTAGTTAGTAGTTAGTTAGTTAGTTAGTAGTAGTTAGTTAGTTAGTTAGTTAGTTAGTTAGTTAGTTAGTTAGTTAGTTAGTTAGTTAGTTAGTTAGTTAGTTAGTTAGTTAGTTAGTTAGTTAGTTAGTAGTTAGTTAGTTAGTTAGTGTTAGTTAGTTAGTTAGTTAGTTAGTTAGTTAGTTAGTTAGTTAGTTAGTTAGTTAGTTAGTTAGTTAGTTAGTAGTTAGTTAGTAGTTAGTTAGTTAGTTAGTTAGTTAGTAGTTAGTTAGTAGTTAGTTAGTTAGTTAGTTAGTTAGTTAGTTAGTTAGTTAGTTAGTTAGTTAGTTAGTTAGTTAGTTAGTTAGTTAGTTAGTTAGTTAGTTAGTTAGTTAGTTAATTCCTATTTTTAAGCAAATCTTTATATTATGTAAATTGGAATTAATTAAGAGTAACTGATATCGGAGGAGTCCTGCAGTTTTTTTACACTGTCACTGCTTTAAAATTATGATATTTTTGCTATTTTTTTATTTTTAATTGTTCATACTTTGCATTTCATTTACATTTCTTTTCTTAATTCCATTCATTATGAATGTTTTCAACTTATCTCTTGACCACTTACCAAACACATCATCAATATTGTTAATTACGTAATCCAAAAATTTACGATTATCCATTCTTTTTCAATTAGTTCAACTATTAATCACATTTCATGCAACAAATTTGTACAATAAAATGTTTAAACAATTTAAAATATCGATTAAATTTAATAAATATTAAACAAAAGTTACTTTATATACAAAAGTCTATTAAGCAACTGACAAACTATTTCTTGCTTTAAAAATCCTTTGAAGTCTACACAATTTTACACAACCATTTAGTTAGAGTTTAAAACAATGACTGAATAGCAGGTCATAAATAACAGTAAATTGTATACCTTATGGCTTTATAAATAGGGATGCGACTAAACTACTACTAACCCCAACCACTATTTTACTGCAGTCAGTCATTATAAAACAACAACCAAACAAAAAAAAAATCCTTCTAATAAAAATAATAACAAGTTTAAGGTTTAAAAAACAACAACCTCTTGTATAAAAACAAACTTAATTAAATATTTATTAAATACAGAAATAATGAAACCAAATATGACGAGCGTTGCACAAAAATGGTCGGAAATAAATTGGATAATAAAAGTGGAATATAAAATTTAAAATTGATTTTTTTATTAAGGATAGAATTTATGTGATAAACACACACGTATGTACATATACACTGAACGAAAGTGATATATTTTAAGGCAGGAATAAGAAGTCTCTATAAGGGTCCCTATAAAGGAATCTCGAGGATGTTAACCCGATGAATACAAAGCTGCTTTAAACAAAGGGGGCTAAATTGAAAACAAGGGCAAGAGAATTTCATAAGTATTAGAGATTTTGGAGCAACTATTTCTTTTTAATTTTGTAAATTAAAGTTTCGCAAACTTAAGAATAATCTAGCAAACGAAACGGTGAATAATATATAAAACACTAATATCCTTTGCATGCAATAAAAAAACCGTTTTAATTTAATAGAATAATAAATTTAATTCAATGTTAAAAATACCAACACAAAAAACAGATATAAATGAACGAACACCTACAATAGTGAGCGTAGAATGAAAATAATAAAATCATTGGCAGTGGTAATAAACAAGAAATAAAGCGGTGAAAAAAATCAACAAAAATTAATTGTTAATATAAACTAAAAAGAAATAAAAATCAAACAAAAACCCCAGAGAAAAACAAACTAAAAACATACACATACAAACAAACAAACAGCAGTTACAATAGATTTCGTAAAATACTTAAACAATTTTCAATTATTAAACTCCCCCCATTAATAATTTTTTTTCTACTAACATTTCTAATTACTTTAATAATTTTTATACTTGAAAAAAGTCCTTTGACCCACTTACCTTGGTCACTTAAAAGTTTTTCCTCCAACTCTTCGGCACCAAAACGTTTTAATAGCTGTTGATAGCTTAAAATATCCTTGAGTTCTTCTTTACCTAAATAGTCTTCAGGTGTGTGACCCATCTTTGAAAAATATTAAAACATTTTAAAATTATTGATTAATTTCTTTTAGGTCATGTTGTTTAAAAATTAATTATTTAATATTTTAAAATAGTTTATAAAAGTTTTTGAAAGAAAATATATATTTTGTATTGTCTACCTTCAAGGATTTAATATCATATGTGTGGGTTCTCACAATAATTAACACTTCTTAATAACAAACCGATAATAAGTGTCTTTGTTCTGTTGACATCTAACCTTCCTGTATGTAATTACTGTATTTTCTTGGAAAATCTTTCTGGGGAATGAATCATTTTTATATAGAGATGAAATAGTGAATTAAAGTCGTTTTACCATAAAGACGAACCCAATTGCAAACGATCGAAATGGGTCAGGATTTCACTTAGTAGTCAAACAAATATCAAACCCTCTTAAATATATAACAAAACACCATACAAGGTTCAACTTTAAGCCATGTCTGTCTGTCTGTCTGTCTGTCTGTCTGTCTGTCTGTCTGTCTATCTGTCTGTCTGTCTGTCTGTCTGTCTGTCTGTCTATCTGTCTGTCCTTATGTACGTCTGTCTGTCTGTCTGCCTGTTAAAATCAATTTTCTGAAGACATCAGATATATTTGGGATCTACATTTTCAATAATTGTTTTCGAAAAATTTCCTATTTAAAATCAACAAAATCGAACTACAAATATCGGAGATATAAGCAAAAATCCGAGACAACCTCTAAAAATTTCGCTAAAAACAACGTTCAGATTGTGTTTGCTTGTTTTTAACAAACAGTTAGTTACATTTAAGTAATTTAAAAATCATTACAAATGATTGGTCCATAATCTATATATATAAAAGAGTAGCGTTACTGACTGACTGATTCATCATCGCAAAGCCCAAACGGCTGAACATCCAATCACGAAATTTTGACAGCAGGTGTATTTTTGGTTATGTAGATCCACTAAGGAGGGATTTTTGGAAATTTGTACATTTAGGGGTAAAAAAGGAAAAAACGGGTAAAACTGGTTTTCTTAATTATCTTACACAATATTAGTGATACAAGAAAAATTTTAAATACACCTGTATCTACTCTTAAAATAAGCAGATGGGTGTTTGGTACTTTTTGAAATTCGTACTTTTAAAGGGTGAAAATGTGTAACAAAGGTGATTTTGGTACCTTTTTTGGCACTTTATAACTTTTTAACTAAAAAACAAAACAACATTTTTGTAAATAATTTGAATATATCTCCCAAAATTAGGAGACACCTGTTTCGTACTTTTTTAAAATTCAGTCCTTTTTGGGTGTAAAAGGGAGAAAACTGTATTTTTGGTACTTTTTCTTTAGAACATAAAGAAAACTTTTTCGATTTATTGAAGTATTCCTATTGAATTACGGACTAACTCTATAATATTTATTGAAACAAAATTTTTGCTATTTCACTGGGGGAAAAAAGTACCAAAAAGGGGGAAAAACGGGAAATTTAATTTTATTTAAACTCATTGAGCCAATTTTTATACAATTTGAAAAAGTAGTTTATTTACTCACACAAAATAAGCTATTGGTAAATTATTTTGGAATTCGACTACTAAGGCCTATATAGGACCAAATACGAGTATGTAGATTTGAATCGTTTGAGTTTTATTTGTGATATATAGATTTAAATACGGAACATTTTGCAAACTTAATTCTCAAAAAAGTATATTTCTAAGCGAAAAGGAAAAAAATTGTACTATTTTTATTAGAACTTTCCACTAAGGTACAATTTATTCCACTTTTGGTACTTTTTCTTTCTTCAAATGTATGTTCTATAATATGAATTCAAAATATATGATTATTAAACATACACTGTCCTCAGTACTTTTTATCTCAAAAATGGTACTTTTTGAATTTTCTAAAATATTCAACCTAGGAACGTAAATGTTAACATACATGGTCTTGACTGAATAATATTGTGTAAGTGGAAACTCTTTGGTACTTTTCCATTCTTCAAATGATACCTTTTGAATTCTCTATAATGGTTAACCGGAGCACATGATACACGGTCCTTATTAAATGAGAATTTAATTGTCCTTTTTCTTTTTCCGATGGTACTTTTTGATATTGAAATATGGGGACCTTAGTGAATGCGAATCTACTGAAAGGGACTTTTGGTACTTTTTCATTCATCAAATTATATTTTTTGAATTGTCTATAATATTGAACAGAGAAACATTAAATTTTTTATTAAATAAGAGGTTTTTTATAGTACTTTTTTTTCAAATAGTAATTTGGAAATTTTATATAATGTGGAAGCTAAACGAATGAAACTAAAAATAGAAGGTTCTTTCTGAATGCGAATTTATTCACGTGATATTGAACGTAAAAAACTGAAAACTGAATTATAAAATTTTTAAATCAATTTTAATTTTTTATAAAAGTAATCAAAATTTTTTATGTATTTAATTTTGGTTAGGGTAGCGAAGCACCCAGGGTATGCTAGAATTTAAGAAAATCTCGAAGAAAATTTCTTAACCAGTGGGTTTTCTACATAAAAACTTATCCACGAATGCTGAACGTCTTTAAAAGAGATGACCGAACATCCTGTTATAGGTTATAGAACACAAAGATAACTGATGAACTGGCAAGAGCATGAACAGCGCTGAGTGAACTAGACATAGAACAATTCTGTGGTAAAACACTCTCGCCGGCTAAAAATAAAATGTGTAAAAGATATTATAATAGAGCAAAGGATCGATGGTTTTATGAGCATATATGTACGATCATTAGGGCCATGTGGCCTATTATGGATGCCACTGTGTCTTTGCAGACCTATGGTATGAGTCATTACTGGTTATTGCAATGTCCTTCATAATATGACTTCTCCAGAAGTTGTCATAAATAAGAATTATCCTTTCTCTATATAATTATCGAGATTTATATAATGTTCGACTAGACCGACTTAATTCTTAGTTTTATCTAACCACACTCCCACTGAACATACATCCTATATCCGAAGAAATACTCCTATGACTCCATGGGATAGAATTGTACGCTCTTTACCAGCGTGTTTGGTGAGAATCGAACTGACAACCTCCGGTCTGACAGACTAGAACACTAACTACTAACTAATAAAAAAAGAAGAAACATTTCTGTAACTTCTTAACGTATCCAACGAAATTTCACACGCGTAAAGTGAAAATGTTGTACGCACTTTTTCCAGTGTGTTTGGAGTGTGTTAAACTCACAACCTCCGGTCTGACAGACTAGAACACTAACTACTCACCTACCGAGGACTCACTGTTTTATATTGATATAAATTTACAAATACTACGCCGCACAGTTGTATAGAAATAAAAATTCTGTAACTTCTTAACGTTTCCAACGAAACTGAAAGTATTGTCGATTTTAAGTTTTGAATTTGGGTCTCATGGCTCCACCAGGGTCGTCAATCCATTAACATAAAACACATCTACCTTGTCCTTTTGACGTGTAAAATTAGGAAGAAAATATTTAAAATATTTCAAGTGCTTATCAAATTAGGCGTATACTTAATATTTGAAATATGAATAAATCTTTAACACGTATACGTACTGGTATTCATTAATAAAAGAAGTGCAATTTCATGATGTCAAACTTTCTACTTGAAATGAAAAAATAAAGATAACGTTTTTTTTTTTTCATTTTATATGTTTGCAATTTTTGTTATCTATGACAAGGACTACAACTTAGCCTCAGAGAGTAAATCCAAATTTCGAACGGTTTGCAAGATATGAGCCTGAGAAAATTATCACTTTTTTGCAAAATGACCCTTGGGAGCAGTACTTTGAGCTAAAGTGGGAGGCGCGGATATAAATTATATCTGGGACGTGCATATAGGTTATAAAAGCACAAAGGGGGTGAAATTTGAGCTTTTTGTTGACTACTCATTACCAAGTAATGTATGAAATAACTACTGGACATTAACAAAAATTCAAGATTTATTGCTGGGCTTTTATATATGTAAGTACAAGGGTGGAAAAATATGAATGTCCGTGTTTTTTGCCTGAAACACAAGTTTTTTAAAGACATTTTACATAAACTTCATTGAGCTCCATACACTAAAGTTTCTTCAATTTGTTTAACTATTAAAAATATTTGACGAGGTCATCAAAATAGAAATTTCTGTGAGAGATGGAGTCATTTATAAACGTATGGAAATAAGCAAGAAAGCGATCTGGGAGTCATCCGGGCCAAAACTTTTCTTTTCACCAGGAGGTACAAAATTCCAGAATTCAAACCTCCGCGTTTGGATGGTACCATTCTGAATACCTCAAGCGAAGCCAAATATCTTAGCGTAATCTCAGACTCTAAGCTCACGTGGAAACGTAATGCTGAGAGTCGAATGAGGAAGACATTATGTGCCTTCTTTATATGTAAGAAAACCTTTGGGAAAGGATGTGGGGTCTTAAACCATACATTACGCACTGGATGTACACCGCGGTCATAAGACCTATTTTGATCTACGGAGCTCTTGTTTGGAGGAGAGCGGTAGATAGATATATCTCTATTCTAAACAAGGTACACAGATTAGCATGTCTTGCAATCACTGGCTGTTTGAGCTCCACCCCTTACTCCCCTTGATATATATGTACATCAAATGCATTTCTGCAAAATCTGCTCTACGACTTAAACAGTCGAACGCATTGAAGCACGACTGCATTGGTCATGGCAACACCCTACTAAAGATAGGCAGGCCTATCATGGGACAAGAAACAGACTACATTCTCTCTACACTGAATTTTTAATAGGTCATTTAAGACCATAATACCGACAAGAGATGATTGGACCGCGAACACTCTCCTAAGGGACGACGTGATCTCAATCTATACTGATGGCTCAAAGACAGAAAGGGGCACGGGATCGGGAATCTTCTCCAAAAAAACTAAATCTTCTACTGTCTCTTCGACTACTTGACAACTGCACCGTCCTTCAGGCAGAGATTTATCTATACAGCCGCGAGAAGAATCCAGGAACTAAATCTCGAAAATTCGACTATGCATATATACTTGGACAGCCTTGCATCAATCAAGGCTCTTAACTGCAATGTTATTAAGTTGAAATGTCTTCTCAATTGTATTCAATCATTGGCACAACTGACACAACATCACGTTGAGTTGATATGAGTCCCAGGACATGAGGGCATCCGTGAAAATGAAATATATGATGAATGTGCAACCATAGGGTCGTCCATAGACTTAACCCTTGCTCAAAAGGATATTCACACTCCCATGGCGACCCTATCAAAGTTGATAGAGGAATGGGCTTTGAGTGAGACGGAACTCAGGAGGTCAAATATCACCACTTGTAGAATATCGAGACTGCTCTAGCCCACTCCGACAACAGATAGGACTAGGACTCTCTTGTCTCTTAGTAAGAACTCGATTAGACTTCTAACTGGTATAATTACTGGGCACTATATGATTGGACATATGTCGGAACGTATGGGCTACACCAATTTATAGCTACTGTAGCAGCTGTTTGGACGAAGAAGAAGTGGAATCGGTACAACACCTTCTATTTGACTGCCCAGCCTTACAAGAGCACAGACTACTCTATCTTAGTAGAGCTCTTTTCCATACTCGAGAGTGTCTCAGAGATGCGTCATTAATAAATATGATCGGTTTTATTAGAAGTACCGGCTGGTTTTCACGAAGACCGAACGAATCAAGTAGTCTACGAAATTAGGGAGGGAAACCATTCTCTCAATGATAGGGAATGGTAATTCTAAGGGTATCACAATGGGCCACAAGGCCTCCGAGTGAACTCGCTTGCTAGCGAGCAAACCACGTAACCTAACCTAATCTAAACCTTTTGATACTTTTTCGTTCTAATACTAAAATCTATAGAAGGGAATTTACTGGTATTTTTTCGTTTACCAACTGGGACTTTTTTTAATATTTATACCCTACACCACTTCAGTGTGGAGGGTATATTGGGTTTGTGCTGATGTTTGTAACGCACAATAATATTGGTCCTATACCCACCTTAAAGTATACCAATCGGCTCAGAATCATTTTCTGAGTCGATTTAGCTATGTCCGTCCGTCCGTCCGTCCGTCTGTCTGTCTGTCTGTCTGTCTGTCTGTCTGTCTGTCTGTCTGTCTGTCTGTCTGTCTGTCTGTCTGTCTGTCTGTCCGTCTGTCTGTCTGTCCGTCCGTCCATGTAAACCTTGTAATCAAACTACAGGTCGCAATTTTGAAGATAATTCAATGAAATTTGGTACATGATCTTCTATTGTCCCACGGACGAAGCCTATTGAAAATGGTTAACATCGGTCCATTATTTCACCTAGCCCCCATACAACTGAACCCCGAATAGGGCTTTTAATCTTTGTAATCAAACTACAATTTTGGAGATAATTCAATGAAATTTGGCACATGATCTTTTATGGTACCGTCGACAAAGTCTATTGAAAATAGTTTACATCGGTCCATTATTTCACCTAGCCCCCATACAACTGAACCCGCCGAATAGGGCTATTAAGTTCATAATTATATTTAATATACTCATATCTCGACAAAAAGCTGCAAAAACCAAGTTCTATACAAGATTTGATGACCCTCACGAATTCCATAATAATAGGTCCTCATATGACCCTAGCCCCTATAAAAAGACCCCATCGAAATTTCACTTAAATGTCCACAATTTAATTCAACAATAAACGGCTTAATTATGTATATCTGAGTCAAGGTACAATTCAATTTAAATGCTTTATTATGGCAAATAAATCACATTATATTTTTGTCAAAGGTGTAGGGTATTATATGGTCGGCCTCGCCCGACTATAATTTCTTACTTGTTTTTAATATGAAGCCTAGAAACAGATCATTAATAAAACTCGCAGAGTTTTGACTGGTGGGTTTTGTGGGTTTTGGTAATGCTAGTGATCAATAAGAGAGTACTTTCTGGTACTTTTTTCATTCATAAAAAGATACTTTTAAGTTCCTAAATTATGTAGTATATATTTAAACTAATTTCAAATCAAACATACCTTATCAACGATTTTGGGATTAGCACCCAATTGTAGGAGAACATTATAGAAATGACCATTATCATTAATAACCGAGGCATAATGTAAAGCGGTGCGACCATCATTATCGGTTATTGTTGTAGTTTCGGGAAAGCGGGCAGACAAATAGCGTACAATATCTACAAAATAAGGGAAATTTCAGAGTAAAAAAACTTAAAATTTCTAATAAATTAGAAAAAGTACATAACAAAAACTTACCACTATTACCAAATAAGACGGCCACATGTAAAGGAGTGGCACCATTTGGTGAGATTTCATCTTTGGCAATGGCAAACTTTCTACGATCTAAGGCCTGCTGCAGATTTAAAAGGCTACCATTACGTGAAGCTTCATGTACACGACGTATTTTATTCTTGAAAAAAAAAAGAAAATATTTAATAAAATATTTTAGAAAATAATACACAAATCATTATGATTACCATATAATTGGGTACATTTTTTAGAAATGCTTGTATTTCCGGTTCCGCTGCTTCCACATTTAACAACTTCTGGCCATCACCATTTAAAACAATTTGTGCCAACTGTTCCATATCACCGGATGCAATAATACTTTGAATGCGTGTATCCTTTATTGTTTGCATTTAATTATTGTTCGATTGTGATGATAAAATATGGTGTTTATATAATTTAAAAATTTAATTTCTAACAATTTTAACTCACAAAACAAAAATGTAACGTAAAAACACAACATAAATTTCAAATCATAAATTTATACACGAAAAAAAAAGCCAATTCATTCAATGGATAACAATGGAAAGTGTTGGAAAATTGTGCCAAAAGTATTAAATTAAAAAGAAATAACAAAAAAAAATCACAAGAAAACGTAAAGTAATACGGAATTAGAAAATTTAAAGCTAAACCGGAAGTTAAATTAAAAACAGTACTTAAAACGGAAAGAAAACACTGGGACTGTGTGTATTAAGTAAGACAGAGTTTCTGTAGTTGTTTTGTTTGCAGTCATAATTATTCACATTTTATAATAATTAAAATTTTAAATTAAATAAAAAAAATTAAAAAAAAAATAAATTAACTTAAACACATTAAAACTCATAAGAAATCATAATATTAAAAATTGTAACGGCATCGTTATTTGTATGCTGAGAGAAAAAAAAAACAAACAAACGGGACAAAAATGATTTTTTTGAAAAAGTTATACTTCATCGTCATGAACATAAGCAGCTGTTTGTGACTGAACTGTATTATCTTCGGCATCGCCTTGCACGAAACCCTCTATGGCCAGTGAGGAGGTGGGAGAACCTTCACCATCTAGTTCCTCTTCGTCAAGATTTTCTTCATTATTCTTAATATCTGTTTCCTCAACATTTGCCTCGGCTGGCTCTGGCTCGTGTTCTGGCTCGGGCTCTGGCTCAGTTTCAGCTTCAGCTTCTGGTTCATTTTCAGTTTCTCCCTGATCTTGTGTTTCGTTGTCAGCTTCATTGTTCTCTTTAGTTTCTTCTTCGTTTTCTGCTTCTACTTCGGGTTCCTAAGAAAATAATTGGAAATATTGTTTTTTTGCTATTTTTTCTTTTAAAGAAAACTTTACTCTTTGTAAGTGTTTCATATCTAACTATATTTTCGAAATCATGCATTAAATCTACAATATTAACTCTATTCTATTAACTATTAACTCTATTTATTTTGATTTTTATAATTCTACTAATCTATATTGTACTAAACATTTTTGAATTATTTTATAAATGCGCTATGGAGCTACTAAATTCATACATTCGCAAAGAGCTGCAATATATTGCCGATTATCCAGTAAATGCTAAAACTACTAATCAACAATCTTTTAGACCTGAAACCCATAGAGAATCAGTCAGAGCTTTAGATGTATGTATACGACTACTCGCAGAAGTTTTTGGTCAGGTTCACATTCACCACTTTACTCTGATTTATAGTCTAGTCTATAGTCTAATCTATAGTCTAGTATATAGTCCAGTCTATAGTCTAGTCTATAGTCAAGTCTATAGTCTATAGTTTAGTCTATAGTCAGTCTATAGTCTAGTCCGATAGTCTAGTCTATAGTCTGTCTATAGTCTAGTCTATAGTCCTAGTCTATAGTCTAGTCTTAGTCTAGTCTATAGTCTAGTCTAGTAGTCTATCTATAGTCTAGTCTATAGTCTAGTCTATAGTCTAGTCTATAGTCTAGTCTATAGTTCTAGTCTATAGTCAGTCGATAGTCTAGTCTATAGTCTAGTCTATAGTCTAGTCTATAGTACTAGTCTATAGTATAGTCCTATAGTCTAGTCCTATAGTCTAGTCTATAGTCCTAGTCTATAGTCTAGTCTATAGTCTAGTCTATAGTCTAGTCTATAGTCTAGTCTATAGTCTAGTCTATAGTCCAGTCTATAGTCCTAGTCTATAGTCTAGTCTATAGTCTAGTCTATAGTAGGGTCTAGTCTATAGTCTAGTCTATAGTCTAGTCTATAGTCTAGTCTATAGTCTAGTCTATAGTCTAGTCTATAGTCTAGTCTATAGTCTAGTCTATAGTCTAGTCTATAGTCTAGTCTATAGTCTAGTCTATAGTCTAGTCTATAGTCTAGTCTATAGTCTAGTCTATAGTCTAGTCTATAGTCTAGTCTATAGTCTAGTCTATAGTCTAGTCTATAGTCTAGTCTATAGTCTAGTCTATAGTCTAGTCTATAGTCTAGTCTATAGTCTAGTCTATAGTCTAGTCTATAGTCTAGTCTATAGTCTAGTCTATAGTCTAGTCTATAGTCTAGTCTATAGTCTAGTCTATAGTCTAGTCTATAGTCTAGTCTATAGTCTAGTCTATAGTCTAGTCTATAGTCTAGTCTATAGTCTAGTCTATAGTCTAGTCTATAGTCTAGTCTATAGTCTAGTCTATAGTCTAGTCTATAGTCTAGTCTATAGTCTAGTCTATAGTCTAGTCTATAGTCTAGTCTATAGTCTAGTCTATAGTCTAGTCTACATGCATAATTTCTATTTAAAAAACTCAACATTATAAATCCCTCTATAGATCTTCTATCAATATTTGAAGGCAAAACTATGATATAGACAACTAACAAATCAGCAACAAAAATAATACCTGCATAATTTATAATGAGCAAATATCCATACATTTGATATGAATGAAATGATATTAGAAATACATATTGTCAGGGAGCCATATCTAACAGTTACAACTGACGCTTCTTTTTTCAACAATCTATATTCTCTAACAAATATACCGTTTGCAATTTTTTTTTTGCTCTATTGCTTAGTACCATCTAATTGCATGCCAAGATGCCATTTTAGATTGATGGGGGTTTAAGCGAAAAAACTAAAAACTCGCTACAAGTATTTGACAATTATGAATAATTCACACAAATATATAGAAAAAATAAATGCAAATTATTTTATATTTTGTATCTACTATTTCTAGGTTAAAAGGTAAAATAATTTTTAATTTAAGTTCCCAAAAAAATATATGTCTATTAAAGTAACTGATTGTTGAAATTGAAAGTTTATGGAAAATTTTGTTTTAAATTAGATTTAAACTAGTACTTCATGCATAAAAATAATATGAACTACTTATGAAATGAGGAAATTATTTATGGCAATAAAAAAATATATGTATAAACAAATATTTAGTATGTAAAATGCCTATATTTAAGAACTAAAATCTAAAACAAATTGTATTAAGTTTTTGAAACCTCCCATACATACTCGGTTCAATAATGTAAACGGCTTTAGAACTGCGACCATTCAATCCATTTTTGAGTTTTTGGATAGTATTTGATTCGAAAAATAGATCTTGCATCGACGATAATTAAAGGTCTAGTCATAGTCTAGTCATAGTCTAGTCATAGTCTAGTCTAGTCATAGTCTAGTCATAGTCTAGTCATAGTCTAGTCATAGTCTAGTCATAGTCTAGTCATAGTCTAGTCATAGTCTAGTCATAGTCTAGTCATAGTCTAGTCATAGTCTATAGTCTAGTCATAGTCTAGTCATAGTCTAGTCATAGTCTAGTCATAGTCTAGTCATAGTCTAGTCATAGTCTAGTCATAGTCTAGTCATAGTCTAGTCATAGTCTAGTCATAGTCTAGTCATAGTCTAGTCATAGTCTAGTCATAGTCTAGTCATAGTCTAGTCATAGTCTAGTCATAGTCATAGTCTAGTCATAGTCTAGTCATAGTCTAGTCATAGTCTAGTCATAGTCTAGTCATAGTCTAGTCATAGTCTAGTCATAGTCTAGTCATAGTCTAGTCATAGTCTAGTCATAGTCTAGTCATAGTCTAGTCATAGTCTAGTCATAGTCTAGTCATAGTCTAGTCATAGTCTAGTCATAGTCTAGTCATAGTCTAGTCATAGTCTAGTCATAGTCTAGTCATAGTCTAGTCATAGTCTAGTCATAGTCTAGTCATAGTCTAGTCATAGTCTAGTCATAGTCTAGTCATAGTCTAGTCATAGTCTAGTCGTAGTCTAGTCGTAGTCTAGTCGTTGTCTAGTTATTGTCATTGTCTAGTTATTGTCATTGTCTAGTTATAGTTATAGCCATAGTGAAGTTAGTCTAGTCATAGTCTAATCATCATCTAGTTATTGTCATTGTCTAGTTATATAGTCATAGTTATAGCCATAGTCAAGTTATAACCAAAATCTAGTTATAGTCATAGTATAATTATTGTCGCAGTTCTAGTCGTATGAAGTTATAGTAATAGTTGTGGTCATATTTATAGTCACTGTTATAGTCTAGTCCCAGTCATTGCACATAGAAAAATGTTTCTTTTTGAAAATACAGACAATCACACAATATTTAGTTTTTTAAATTTTCAAACATTTATTAAAATTTCAAGAGCATAGTATATGAATATGTTTTATATATATTTTTTTCATTCAATATCATTTTGATTTTAGATAAAAACTACAGGTGCTCAAATCACACATACGAGTACAATGATTTATTTAGACAACTACTTTCAAAGATAATTTTGTATCGTTAGTAAGATAGTAATCCAAGTGCAATTAAAGTGATATAGTTTTAAGAAATTTTCCAATTATTTCAGAGAGTTCTACAAATTAGAGAGTGCCAAATTGTACCTCATCTTCATCACTACTCTCGCCATCTTTTACTACCTTTTTGTTGGATGTTTCTTTTTGAGGACTTTCAGTGTGGACGACAACATCGTTAGATTCATTTTGCAATTTTTCCTTCTCATCTTTTGTGGGGCTTGTCGTTGAAAATACACTCATTACCTTGCCTGCCATATCTTTAACATTTTCCTTAAGATTGTCTTTCATTTCTTCCAACTTATCACCGATATCTTTTTCTTTCTCTTCCAAGAAAGTTTCTTCAGATTTTTTGTATTCTTCTAGAGATTTGTTAAGTTCCTTGAATTGTTCATCGATTATGCCATCTGCTGTACTGGGTTTAGTAGAATCTTCGGTTCCATTTGTTGTTGCTTCTGTGATTGTTGCTAGTTCATTGCTCAATTTGTTAGTATTATTATTTTCATCTTCGTCAGTCTTATCATTTTCTTTTTTGGGAGATTCTTTTGGTGGAGTTTTGGGAGCTGTTGTGGGTTGTGGTGGTTTTGGTTTAATGTTTTCATTTGAACTATTGGAATTTTCATTATCGTTGGTTGGGGCATCTGTGTTTGATTGTGTTTGTAATTGAGCATTTTCTATTGTGCTATTGGACTCTTTCTCCGAAGTTTTTAGAATATCCGATTTTGAAGATGTTGGTTCTTGAACATTTTCTTTACTCTCTTTTGTTTCTTTATCTTCTGTTTTAGTTTCTTGTTTATTTGTACTTTCTAACTTTTCTACATTTTCGTTTACACTTTCTTTGTCATTTTCTGTTTTTCCCGAAGAATTTTCTTTATTTTCATTTTGTTGTTGATTATTATCTATCTTTGTTTCTTCCATTTTCTCTTCGTCTGTTATAGGATTTTCATCTTTCTTTTCCTTCTTTTCTTTGTTTACATTATCACTTGATTGTCCATTTATCTTTAAATCATCTTTTTGGCTTTCATTTTCTTTATCTTTCTCTTTCTCTTCATCTTTACCGCTAAACACACTCTTAATCTGATTAGCCAAATATTTGACATTATCTTTTACTTCATCCTTGATATCTGTCAAAGCTTCTCCTATGGTTTTAGAGTCTTCTTCCTCGTCATCACTTTCATTCTTTTTCTCTTCTTCTTTGTCCTTTAACTCATTTTCTTTAAGTTCTGGTTCAGCAAGTAACTTACTGTCTGGTTTAGTTTCTATTCCAGCTTTCTCTTCATCCTTTGTGACGTCCTTTTCTTCAGATTTTTGTTCCTTACTTAAAGTTCCTCTACTCTTTTCGTCCTTATCTTGTTCACTTGCTTTTCATCCGAACTGGCGTCACTCTTTTCTTGCTCTTTAGTTTTCTCATCGGAACTATCTTCACTCTTCTCTTGCTCACTTTTCTTCTCATCGAAACTAGCTTCACTTTTTTCTTGCTCATTAGTTTTCTCATCGGAACTATCTTTACTCTTCTCTTGCTCGCTTTTCTTCTCATCGGAACTATCTTTACTCTTCTCTTGCTCACTTTTCTTCTCATCGAAACTAGCTTCACTCTTCTCCTGTCCATTTTTCTTCTCATCGGAACTAGCTTCACTATTTTCTTGTTCACTTTTCTTCTCATCGGAACTAGCTTCACTCTTTTCGTCAAGTTCTTGCTCAGTAATTTTCTCACCTAAATCTTCAATTTCTTGCTCATTTGTTTTCCCATTTAAAGCTTCCTTATGATCCTCACTGTCTGGCTCATTCTTTTTCTCATCTTTCTCTTTATTATTTTCATCACTTTCTTTTTCAACTGGTTTTTCAGCTACAGCAACAGTTTCAATCTCAACTTTTTCTAAACTCTCTTGAGCATCTTTCTCATTACTCATTTTAAGATCTTCGCTGTCATTTTCTTTATCGTTTTCAATACCGTTCTGTTCCTTTTCAGTTTTGCTTTCAAGTTCCTCGTCATCATCAGCTTCTGAGTCCTTTGTTAAATTTGCAGTTGTTTCGTTAACAGTTTGAGTTTGTTGTTTTCTGCAAAAGTAAACAATTGTCGACTGATTTCTTTCTAAATTCTTTAAAATTTAATTATTTATTTAACATTTCTTTAATTATAACTTTTGTAAAAAATTAAAAAAACAATGAAAATTTTTAAGCAGTTTTAGTTAATTATATAAATAGTTTAAAGAAAAGTAAAAATGAAAATATTTAAAATATAAAAAAATTAAAATAAATACATCAATAACAATAATCAATACTTACAAAAAGTTTACAAAAACATTTTATAAGAAAAAAAGTTTGTAGTATTTGTTTTTTTTTTTTTTTTTTCTTATCAAGGCCGACAATGGCTTACTTTTAACAGAAATTTTATAAATGTCAGAAAGAAATGTTTTTTTATATTTTTTTATATATACAACTCTTTTTTTAATAAAAATTATTAAAGCTTGATTTTTTACATTTTGCATACGAGAGACAGAAGAGCTAAAGGGTATAGAGGCTTAAAGGAAAAAAGCTTAAGCTTTTCCTTGTGCACTTTTTTAAGCTTAAGTAAAAATTATAATTTCATATATTTGCTTTAGCTGTACATGTCCTTTTTGTTTTCATAGTTATTTGTCAATTTTGTAAATATACAATCCCAATTATTTCTTTCAATAAAAACTGAAAAATATTGTTTAAAAATAACCTCTTCAAAAGAAAAATTTAAATGAAAAGCTTTCATAAGCTTTAAGTTTAATGTATGTAAGTATATATATACAGACCTAACGGCTTTTTAATAGTGCTTTCATTGCTAACCTTAATTGTAGGGGAGTTGTTAGGGAAAATTAACTTACCTCATCTTGTGGTTCTTTTTCGCCTTCTGGCTCTTTTTCCTCTTCTTCCCTTTGATCCTCATTTTCCTCTTTATTTTCAGCTTCCTCCTTATCTTCTTCTTTTTCTTCAGGTGGTTGTTCTTCTGTTTCCTCTTGTGTATCCTTGGTTTCCACTTCATCCTCATCAGCAAGGTTCGTCTCGTGATCATCTTGTTCATTTCTTCAGCTGGTTCTGCATTTTCTCTCCTCGTCTTCCTTAGACATTGCCTTCATCTTCTTGACCGCTAGCACTTTTAAAGAACAAAATTCTTAGTATTTAGTATAAACGTTAACTGAAAAGTGTTCAACATGAGTCCTAGTCTTAGTCTAGTCTAATAGTCTAGTCTATAGTCTAGTCTATAGTCTAGTCTATAGTCTTAGTCCTAGAGTCTAGTCTATAGTCCTAGTCTATAGTCTAGTCTAATAGTCTAGTCTATAGTATAGTCTATAGTCTAGTCTAGTCTAGTCTATAGTCTAGTCTATAGTCTAAGTCTATAGTCTAGTCTATAGTCTAGTTATAGTCTAGGCTATAGTCCTAGTCTATAGTCTAGTCTATAGTCTATGTCTATAGTCTAGTCTATTAGGTCTATTCTAAGTCTAGTCTATAGTCTAGTCTAATGTCCTAGTCCTAGTAGTCTAGTCTATAGTCAGTCCTATAGTCAGTCTATGTCTAGTCTTAGTCCTAGTCTATAGTCTAGTCTATAGTCTTCTATAGTCTTAGTCTATAGTATAGTCTATAGTCCTAGCCTATAGTCTAGTCTAATTCTAGTCATAGTCAGGTCTATAGGTTAGTCTATAGTCTTGGTCTATAGTCTAGTCTATAGTCTAGTCTATAGTCTAGTCTATAGTCTAGTCTATAGTCTAGTCTATAGTCTAGTCTATAGTCTAGTCTATAGTCTAGTCTATAGTCTAGTCTATAGTCTAGTCTATAGTCTAGTCTATAGTCTAGTCTATAGTCTAGTCTATAGTCTAGTCTATAGTCTATCTATAGTCTAGTCTATAGTCTAGTCTATAGTCTAGTCTATAGTCTAGTCTATAGTCTAGTCTAGTCTAGTCTAGTCTATAGTCTAGTCTATAGTCTAGTCTATAGTCTAGTCTATAGTCTAGTCTATAGTCTAGTCTATAGTCTAGTCTATAGTCTAGTCTATAGTCTAGTCTATAGTCTAGTCTATAGTCTAGTCTATAGTCTAGTCTATAGTCTAGTCTATAGTCTAGTCTATAGTCTAGTCTATAGTCTAGTCTATAGTCTAGTCTATAGTCTAGTCTATAGTCTAGTCTATAGTCTAGTCTATAGTCTAGTCTATAGTCTAGTCTATAGTCTAGTCTATAGTCTAGTCTATAGTCTAGTCTATAGTCTAGTCTATAGTCTAGTCTATAGTCTAGTCTATAGTCTAGTCTATAGTCCTAGTCTATAGTCGAGTCTATCAGTCTATAGTCCCTAGTCTATAGTCCTAGTCTATAGTCTAGTCTAGGTCTAGTCTATAGTCTAGTCTAGAGTCTAGTCTATAGTCTAGTCTATAGTCTAGTCTTAGATCTAGTCCTATAGTCTAGTCCTATAGTCCTAGTCTATAGTCTAGTCTATAGTCTAGGTCTATAGTCTAAGTCGATAGTCTAGTCTATAGTCTAGTCTATAAGTCTAGTCTATAGTCTAGGCTATGTCGAGTCTATGTCTAGCTTAGTATAGTCTATAGTCTAGCTATAGTCTAGTCGATAGTCTAGTCTATAGTCTGTCTTACTTAGTCTATAGTCCCTAGTCTATATTCTAGTCTATAGTCTAGTCTATAGTCTAAGTCTATAGTCTAGTCTATAGTCTAGTCTATATCTAGTCTATAGTCTAGTCCTAAAATAGTCTAGTCTATAGTCCTAGTTCTATAGTCTAGTCTAATGTCTAGGCTATATCGAGTCTATAGTCTAGTCGATAGTCTAGTCTAAATAGTCTAGTCTTAGTCTAGTCTAATAGTCTAGGTCTAGAGTCTAGTCTTCTAGTTAGTCTAGTCTAGTCTAGTCTATAGTCTAGTCTATAGTCTAGTCTATAGTCTAGTCTATAGTATAGTCCTATAGTCTAGTCTATAGTCTAGTCTATAGTCTAGTCATAGTCTAGTCTATAGTCTAGTCTATAGTCTAGTCTATAGTCTAGTCTATAGTCTAGTCTATAGTCTAGTCTATAGTCTAGTCTATAGTCTAGTCTATAGTCTAGTCTATAGTCTAGTCTATAGTCTAGTCTATAGTCTAGTCTATAGTCTAGTCTATAGTCTAAGTCTATGTCTAGTCTATAGTTCTAGTCTATAGTCTAGTCTATAGTCTAGTCTATAGTCTAGTCTATAGTCTAGTCTATAGTCTAGTCTATAGTCTAGTCTATAGTCTAGTCTATAGTCTAGTCTATAGTCTAGTCTATAGTCAGTCTATTCTAGTCTATAGTCAGTCTATAGTCTAGTCTATAGTCTAGTCTAGTCTAGTCTATAGTCTAGTCTATAGTCTAGTCTATAGTCTAGTCTATAGTCTAGTCTATAGTCTAGTCTATAGTCTAGTCTATAGTCTAGTCTATAGTCTAGTCTATAGTCTAGTCTCTAGTTAGTCTATAGTCTAGTCTAGTCTAGTCTATAGTCTAGTCTATAGTCTAGTCTATAGTCTAGTCTATAGTCTAGTCTATAGTCTAGTCTATAGTCTAGTCTATAGTCTAGTCTATAGTCTAGTCCTATAGTCTAGTCTATAGTCTAGTCTATAGTCTAGTCTATAGTCTAGTCTATAGTCTAGTCTATAGTATAGTCTATAGTCTAGTCTATAGTCTAGTCTATAGTCTAGTCTATAGTTAGTCTATAGTCTAGTCTATAGTCTAGTCTATAGTCTAGTCTATAGTCTAGTCTATAGTCTAGTTCTATAGTCTAGTCTATAGTCTAGTCTATAGTCTAGTCTATAGTCTAGTCTATAGTCTAGTCTATAGTCTAGTATATAGTCTAGTCTATAGTCTATTTATAGTCTATAGTCTCGTCTATAGTCTAGTCTATAGTCTAGTCTATAGTCTAGTCTATAGTCTAGTCTATAGTCTAGTCTATAGTCTAGTCTATAGTCTAGTCTATAGTCGTTATAGTATAGTCTATAGTCTAGTCTATAGTCTAGTCTATAGTCTAGTCTATAGTCTAGTCTATAGTCTAGTCTATAGTCTAGTCTATAGTCTAGTCTATAGTCTAGTCTATAGTCTAGTCTATAGTCTAGCTATAGTCTATAGTCTAGTCTGTATAGTCTAGTCTATAGTATAGTCTATAGTCTAGTCTATAGTCTAGTCTATAGTCTAGTCTATAGTCTAGTCTATAGTCTAGTCTATAGTCTAGTCTATAGTCTGTCCTATAGTCTAGTCTATAGTCTAGTCTATAGTCTAGTCCTATAGTCTAGTCTATAGTCTAGTCTATAGTCTAGTCTATAGTCTAGTCTATAGTCTAGTCTATAGTCTAGTCTATAGTCTAGTCTATAGTCTAGTCTATAGTCTAGTCTATAGTCTAGTCTATAGTCTAGTCTATAGTCTAGTCTATAGTCTCGTCTATAGTCTAGTCTATAGTATGTCTATAGTCTAGTCTATAGTCTAGTCTATAGTCTAGTCTATAGTCTAGTCTAGGATCTAGTCTATAGTCTAGTCTATAGTCTAGTCTATAGTCTAGTCTATAGTCTAGTCTTATTCTAGTCTATAGTCTAGTTATAGTCTAGTCTATAGTCTAGTCTATATCTCGTTCTATAGTCTAGTCTAATAGTCTAGTCTATAGTCTAGTCTATAGTCTAGTCATAGTCTAGTCTATAGTTCTAGTCTATAGTCTAGTCTTAGTCTAGTCTATAGTCTAGTCTATAGTCTAGTCTATAGTCTAGTCTATAGTCTAGTCTATAGTCTAGTCTATAGTCTAGTCTATAGTCTAGTCTATAGTCTAGTCTATAGTCTAGTCTATAGTCTAGTCTATAGTCTAGTCTATAGTCTAGTCTATAGTCTAGTCTATAGTCTAGTCTATAGTCTAGTCTATAGTCTAGTCTATAGTCTAGTCTATAGTCTAGTCTATAGTCTAGTCTATAGTCTAGTCTATAGTCTAGTCTATGTCTAGTCTATAGTCTAGTCTATAGTCTAGTCTATAGTCTAGTCTATAGTCTAGTCTATAGTCTAGTCTATAGTCTAGTCTATAGTCTAGTCTATAGTCTAGTCTATAGTCTAGTCTATAGTCTAGTCTATAGTCTAGTCTATAGTCTAGTCTATAGTCTAGTCTATAGTCTAGTCTATAGTCTAGTCTATAGTCTAGTCTATAGTCTAGTCTATAGTCTCGTCTAGTCTAGTATAGTCTAGTCATAGTCTAGTCTATAGTCTAGTCTAGTCTAGTCTATAGTCTAGTCTATAGTCTAGTCTATAGTCTAGTCTATAGTAGTCTATAGTCTAGTCTATAGTCTAGTCTATAGTCTAGTCTATAGTCTAGTCTATAGTCTGTCTATAGTCTAGTCTATAGTCTAGTCTATAGTCTAGTCTATAGTCTAGTCTATAGTCTAGTCTATAGTCTAGTCTATAGTCTAGTCTATAGTCTAGTCTATAGTCTAGTCTATAGTCTAGTCTATAGTCTAGTCATAGTCTAGTCTATAGTCTAGTCTATAGTCTAGTCTATAGTCTAGTCTATAGTCTAGTCTATAGTCTAGTCATAGTCTAGTCTATAGTCTAGTCTATAGTCTAGTCTATAGTCTAGTCTTAGTCTAGTCTATAGTCTAGTCTATAGTCTAGTCTATAGTTAGTCTATAGTCTAGTCTATAGTCTAGTCTATAGTCTAGTCTATAGTCTAGTCTATAGTCTAGTCTATAGTCTAGTCTATAGTCTAGTCTATAGTCTAGTCTATAGTCTAGTCTATAGTCTAGTCTATAGTCTAGTCTATAGTATAGTCTATCTTAGTCTATAGTCTAGTCATAGTCTAGTCTATAGTCTAGTCTATAGTCTAGTCTATAGTCTAGTCTATAGTCTAGTCTTCTATAGTCTAGTCTATAGTCTAGTCTATAGTCTAGTCTATAGTCTAGTCTATAGTCTAGTCTATAGTCTAGTCTATAGTCTAGTCTATAGTCTAGTCTATAGTCTAGTCTATAGTCTAGTCTATAGTCTAGTCTATAGTCTAGTCTATAGTCTAGTCTATAGTGTCTATACTAGTCATAGTCTAGTCTATAGTCTAGTCTATAGTCTAGTCTATAGTCTAGTCTATAGTCTAGTCTATAGTCTAGTCTATAGTCTAGTCTATAGTCTAGTCTATAGTCTAGTCTATAGTCTAGTCTATAGTCTAGTCTATAGTCTAGTCTATAGTCTAGTCTATAGTCTAGTCTATAGTCTAGTCTATAGTCTAGTCTATAGTCTAGTCTATAGTCTAGTCTATAGTCTAGTCTATAGTCTAGTCTATAGTCTAGTCTATAGTCTAGTCTATAGTCTAGTCTATAGTCTAGTCTATAGTCTAGTCTATAGTCTAGTCTATAGTCTAGTCTATAGTCTAGTCTATAGTCTAGTCTATAGTCTAGTCTATAGTCTAGTCTATAGTCTAGTCTATAGTCTAGTCTATAGTCTAGTCTATAGTCTAGTCTATAGTCTAGTCTATAGTCTAGTCTATAGTCTAGTCTATAGTCTAGTCTATAGTCTAGTCTATAGTCTAGTCTATAGTCTAGTCTATAGTCTAGTCTATAGTCTAGTCTATAGTCTAGTCTATAGTCTAGTCTATAGTCTAGTCTATAGTCTAGTCTATAGTCTAGTCTATAGTCTAGTCTATAGTCTAGTCTATAGTCTAGTCTATAGTCTAGTCTATAGTCTAGTCTATAGTCTAGTCTATAGTCTAGTCTATAGTCTAGTCTATAGTCTAGTCTATAGTCTAGTCTATAGTCTAGTCTATAGTCTAGTCTATAGTCTAGTCTATAGTCTAGTCTATAGTCTAGTCTATAGTCTAGTCTATAGTCTAGTCTATAGTCTAGTCTATAGTCTAGTCTATAGTCTAGTCTATAGTCTAGTCTATAGTCTAGTCTATAGTCTAGTCTATAGTCTAGTCTATAGTCTAGTCTATAGTCTAGTCTATAGTCTAGTCTATAGTCTAGTCTATAGTCTAGTCTATAGTCTAGTCTATAGTCTAGTCTATAGTCTAGTCTATAGTCTAGTCTATAGTCTAGTCTATAGTCTAGTCTATAGTCTAGTCTATAGTCTAGTCTATCTAGTCTATAGTCTAGTCTATAGTCTAGTCTATAGTCTAGTCTATAGTCTAGTCTATAGTCTAGTCTATAGTCTAGTCTATAGTCTAGTCTATAGTCTAGTCTATAGTCTAGTCTATAGTCTAGTCTATAGTCTAGTCTATAGTCTAGTCTATAGTCTAGTCTATAGTCTAGTCTATAGTCTAGTCTATAGTCTAGTCTATAGTCTAGTCTATAGTCTAGTCTATAGTCTAGTCTATAGTCTAGTCTATAGTCTAGTCTATAGTCTAGTCTATAGTCTAGT
The DNA here is from genome assembly GCF_015586225.1 of Lucilia sericata. Taxonomy (NCBI): domain Eukaryota; kingdom Metazoa; phylum Arthropoda; class Insecta; order Diptera; family Calliphoridae; genus Lucilia; species Lucilia sericata. The sequence goes on along the minus strand of NW_023995072.1, from coordinate 73,846 downwards.
CTATAGTCTAGTCTATAGTCTAGTCTATAGTCTAGTCTATAGTCTAGTCTATAGTCTAGTCTATAGTCTAGTCTATAGTCTAGTCTATAGTCTAGTCTATAGTCTAGTCTATAGTCTAGTCTATAGTCTAGTCTATAGTCTAGTCTATAGTCTAGTCTATAGTCTAGTCTATAGTCTAGTCTATAGTCTAGTCTATAGTCTAGTCTATAGTCTAGTCTATAGTCTAGTCTATAGTCTATCTATAGTCTAGTCTATAGTCTAGTCTATCTAGTCTATAGTCTAGTCTATGGTCTAGTCTATGGTCTAGTCTATAGTCTTGTCCATAGTCCAGTCTGGTTTTATATGCTATATCTAGCTAAATATTCAACTTACGCTTCTGTCATTTCGGCCTCCGAAGTATTGCTTTCAGCATTGGAATGTCTACCGAAACCATTCATTTCGGGTATTTTAATATCTAATTTCTGTAAACGAAAAAAAAAAACAACAAAATACAATAACAAACATAATAATTATTTTAAAATTAGTAACAAAACAATAAACCACCTTGCCGTCACCACTATCATCGCTTAAAGCCTCCCAATCTGTGGCAACATCCGGTGACACACGCGGCGCTTCCGGTACATACGTCAAAAAAGCACGTTCAATTTCATGAGGTTTATGACGATAAAATGAAGGTGTTTTCATTTTCTATATTGAGGGTTTTTCCAATATTTAATGACAATTTGTGTGTGTGTGAAAAAAAAGAAAATTGTTAGATTTTTTTTTTTAATATAGTTAAAGGCACTGTTGCAGGTATTTGAATAAATCACTTACATAGTCAACGGCCTCTTCATCACAACCAGCTTGCGTGAGCAGTGTATAACAGCGCATATTATTTTTGGCACTGGCAGCCCAATGCAAAGGGGTTTTACCCGTTATATCTGTCTCGTGTACACCATCGGGCCAGGTGGTTATTAAATATTCCAAAATTGTAGCGTGACCCAGACCGGCTGCCTTGTGTATGAGATTTAAACCATTCGCATCACGACAAGTCACTAAAGCCGGCGGTACGGGTGGTTCCAAATTAGCTTGTAAAGTTTCTAAACTGTTGTCGATTACCGCTTGATGAACATCTTTAATGGAGTTCTATTTTCAAATATTAGGGAGTTAATAACATTTGCTTTTAATTTTTTTTTATTAATCTATTACCATCACATATGGTACTGCTGTTAGAAACCTCTTTACTTTGGGATTTGTGCTGGCCTGCTGTCTCAAACGATTACCCTGTCCGGCCCATAGTACTCGAGTTAGTTTGCCAATATCCTTTTCATGCATCCATATTCGTATAGTAGATAATTTAACTGAAAGATCTAGTGAAAGTAAATGAAATTGATTATAGTTTCGTTTTCTTTTAACTAAGTTTTTCAAGTGTTAAGATTAATTTAAGTTTTTCTCTTCTGTGAAATTATTTTTGGTGTAAAGTTTTTCAATTTTTCTTTAGCCTGCTAAAAATTGCATGTTTGCATGCCAATCAATTACAAAATCACAAAACTATTTTCTTTTTGAACTAAATTATTCAAAATAAAGTAGTTTATCATTCAAAATGCAGAGGAAGTTTTTTTTATTATTATTATTTCCTTTAGCTTTTTTTGTTATTTGCAATGAAATTTTATTCAAGTGCAATTATTATTATTGCCAAGAAATAAATATAATAAAAACTTACGTTACCTTTATTTGAAATATTTTCCCTTTACTTTCAGAAACTTTTACTTTTGATAAATGTGTTTGCTGCCACGCACAGTGACACAGCAAATACAAGCAAGAAAGTTATGTTAGTAATGGCAGACTATGTGAGTCTCTACGAAGAGATAAATATCTTAGACATACTCAGACTAAACTCGGTAATGACTTGTACTTACACATCTATTTACTTTGCAATGACAACTACATACTGTCTGCATTACTGTTAAGTACTCTTATAATGACTTACATATAATCAGATAAGTAAGTACTTCATTTTCAGTTTTTCGAAATAGAGAAAGCTAACTTTTCGAAAATTTTGTATAAAAAGCAAAATTTTCAAAAGCTTTTTATGGAAAGCTAAATTTTCAAAAGTTTTCTTTAGAAAGCAACAATTTCGAAAGTTCTCTTTAGAAAGAAACATTTTTAGAGTGCTTTCTATATAAAGCTAAATTTTTGAAAATTTCCCATAGAAAGCAAAAATTTTCTATAAAAAGCTAAGTTTTCGAAAATTTCCTATAGAAAGCTAGCTTTTTGAAAATTTTCTATACAAAGCCAAATTTTTGAAAATTTCCTATAGAGAGCCAAATTTTCGAAAATTTTCTATAGAAAGCCAAATTTTTGAAAATTTCTTATAGAAAGATAAATTTTCAAAAATTTCCTATAGAAAGCTAAATTTTCGAAAATTTCCTATAGAAAGCCAAATTTTTGAAAACTTTCTATAGAAAGCTAAATTTTCGAAAATTTCCTATAGAAAGCCAAATTTTCGAAAATTTCCTATAGAAAGCTAAATTTTCGAAAATTTCCTATAGAAAGCTAATTTTTCGAAAATTTCCTATAGAAAGCTAAATTTTCGAAAATTTCCTATAGAAAGCTAAATTTTCGAAAATTTCCTAAGAAAGCTAAATTTTCGAAAATTTCCTATAGAAAGCTAAATTATCGAAAATTTCCTATAGAAAGCTAAATTTTCGAAAATTTCCTTTAGAAAACTAAATTTTCAAAAATTTCCTATAAAAAACTAAATTTTAAAATATTTCCTATAAAAAACTAAATTTTTGAAAATTTCCTATAGAAACTAAATTTTCGAAAATTTCCTATAAAAAGCTAAATTTTCGAAAATTTCCTAATGAAAGCTTAGTTTTCGAAAATTTCCTATAGAAAGCTAAAATTTCGAAAGTTTACTATAGAAAGCCAAATTTTCGAAAATTTCCTATAGAAAGCTAAATTTTTGAAATTTCCTAATGAAAGCTAAATTTTTGAAAATTTCCTGTATAAATCCAGATTTTCGAAAATTTCCTGTATAAGTTGAAGAAAGCTAAATTTTCGAAAAATTCCTATAGAAAGCTAAATTTTCGAAAAATTCCTATAGAAAGCTAAATTTTCGAAAATTTCCTATAGAAAGCTAAATTTTCGAAAATTTCCTATAGAAAGCTAAATTTTCGAAAATTTCCTATAGAAAGCTAAATTTTCGAAAATTTCCTATAGAAAGCTAAATTTTCGAAAATTTCCTATAGAAAGCTAAATTTTCGAAAATTTCCTATAGAAAGCTAAATTTTCGAAAATTTCCTATAGAAAGCTAAATTTTGGAAAATTTCCTATAGAAAGCTAAATTTTGGAAAATTTCCTAATAAAAGCTTAGTTTTCGAAAATTTCCTATAAAAAGCTAAATTTTCGAAATTTTACTATAGAAAGGCAAATTTTCGAAAATTTCCTATAGAAAGCAAAATTTCCTATAGAAAGCCAAATTTCCGAAAATTTTAGTAGAGGCAAGTGTCCAAACTATTATGTTAATGTAATGAAAGGCACTGAAAACGGCCACAGGCTTGGCTCAATCCGACAAATATTGAAACATATCTTTCAACAAGAAATACGGAAACACCTGAGAATATTTAATCCCGATTCCTGGGATAAGGGTGATTGACAGAGTCATGTTCTTATGCTATATACCATAAGCACAAAATTAGTCCTCAATCCATGAGACTAAGTTTCTGAATCAACGGATGATAATTCAACTTTAGGGGTGATTCATGCAGCAAAATGAAGTTCCAAGTAAAAGAGCGCACAATGGGCCAGGTACCGAGCTTTCCTTTTCAACCTAACCTACTTCCGAAATTACTCTGATTCTACTATCTCTTAAAAGATTTCTGAACAGGTTCCAAAAATTTTATTTCAAAACTAATTAAATATATATTACTTTGAACTAGTCCCATATAACTGGTTCTCTGAAGATTCCTAAAGAACTTGATTCTTTAGAATCTCAACAGGGTTCCAAAGAACAGGTTCCACTAAGAAGTTCCAAGGCTGTTGTCAAAGAATCTGAAGTAGTTTGGATAACACTCATACTAGAACTAATTAATTATGAATTAGTTCCACAATTGTTCTTAGGAAACTCAATTATAAACGTTTTTTGAATTTCCTCGTGTTACTACTTATTAAGTATTTACTTACATATTGACATACATATGTCAATATGTAAAACCATATACTTATACATACATATGTATGTACAAAGTACATCATACGTAAATTATAAGAATACTTAAGGTTAAAAGGGTCAGTTGTTTGTATGTCAAGTTTAATTGTAATTTTTGTCTTTAAAAGACATTTTGTATGTAGTCTTATAAAAACACATACACATACATATGTACATATGTGTAATAATCAATAAAACTACACATGAAATGTAATATATGTATATTGGTTCAAGTAAATAAGTTCTTAATTTACTTATTTACTTAGAGACCAACATACATATGTATGTATTGATAACTAGTTATACATGTTAAGTTAGTGAAAAACATATATTTAAATTTTCTATTCACATTCAATCTATTTTAGCTTTTTATTAACGAAAATTTTATTATTCTGTAACTAGAGGGATAGTTGTAACTAAATTTACTTGTACATTTAAACAAGTGTCTTTATATAAATATTTTAAAAGATTCTGCTGGAAGAAAACTTGGCTATTGTTTGTTAATTTTCCCACAAGTGTTACATGTCAACCAACTATTTTTGTTTAAGGACTTTTAATTGACTTTAAAAGGGAAAACACACATACATTCCTAAATATATTTGAAGTTATTTTTGAAACAATTTTAGGGTTTAGACCCAGTATTCATCATTAAGTTTTAAAATAATTAATTTGTCAAAATTTAACACGTAAGAATGAAATGTCGCATATGGCCGACAATATGATACCCTAAACTAGTAAAGACTATTTTTCAGGTTTTCATAAAAAAATAAATTTCCAAATTTGCCAAATTTTTGAAATTATACTATAGAAAGCTAATTACTCGAAAAGTAAAATTTTTCGAAAATATCCCATAAGAAGCAATATTTCCTATAAAAAGCTAAAAATGCCTATAAAATAGAAATAGAAAGCCAACTTTTCGAAAATTTTCTAGAGAAAGCCCAATTTTCTTTTGAAATCCAACTTTTGTGAAGATTTCTAAGAAAGCCAAATTTTCAAAAATTTTAAAGAAACCCAAATTTTCAAAAATTTTTAATAGAATGTCAAATTTTGCAAAATGTTTTATAAAAATCTAAATTTTTCTATAAAGAGGCTGAGTTACCTATGTGATAAATACGGTTCCAGATAATTAGTTAGTTAGTTAGTTAGTTAGTTAGTTAGTTAGTTAGTTAGTTAGTTAGTTAGTTAGTTAGTTAGTTAGTTAGTTAGTTAGTTAGTTAGTTAGTTAGTTAGTTAGTTAGTTAGTTAGTTAGTAGTTAGTTAGTAGTAGGTAGTTAGTTAGTTAGTAGTTAGTTAGTTAGTTAGTTAGTTAGTTAGTTAGTAGTTAGTAGTTAGTAGTAGTTAGTTAGTTAGTTAGTTAGTTAGTAGTAGTTAGTTAGTTAGTTAGTTAGTTAGTTAGTTAGTTAGTTAGGTAGTTAGTTAGTTAGTTAGTTAGTTAGTTAGTTAGTTAGTAGTTAGTTAGTTAGTTAGTAGTTAGTTAGTTAGTTAGTTAGTTAGTTAGTAGTTAGTTAGTTAGTTAGTTAGTTAGTTAGTTAGTTAGTTAGTTAGTTAGTAGTTAGTAGTAGGTGTAGTTAGTTAGTTAGTTAGTTAGGTAGTTAGTTAGTTAGTTAGTTAGTTAGTTAGTTAGTTAGTTAGTTAGTTAGTTAGTTAGTTAGTAGTTAGTTAGTTAGTTAGTAGTTAGTTAGTTAGTTAGTTAGTTAGTTAGTTAGTTAGTTAGTTAGTTAGTTAGTTAGTTAGTTAGTAGTTAGTTAGTTAGTTAGTTAGTTAGTTAGTTAGTTAGTTAGTTAGTTAGTTAGTTAGTTAGTTAGTTAGTTAGTTAGTTAGTTAGTTAGTTAGTTAGTTAGTTAGTTAGTTAGTTAGTTAGTTAGTTAGTTAGTTAGTTAGTTAGTTAGTTAGTTAGTTAGTAGTTAGTTAGTTAGTTAGTTAGTTAGTTAGTTAGTTAGTTAGTTAGTTAGTTAGTTAGTTAGTTAGTTAGTTAGTTAGTTAGTTAGTTAGTTAGTTAGTTAGTTAGTTAGTTAGTTAGTTAGTTAGTTAGTTAGTTAGTTAGTTAGTTAGTTAGTTAGTAGTTAGTTAGTTAGTTAGTTAGTTAGTTAGGTTAGTTAGTTAGTTAGTAGTTAGTTAGTTAGTTAGTAGTTAGTTAGTTAGTTAGTTAGTTAGTTAGTTAGTTAGTTAGTTAGTTAGTTAGTTAGTTAGTTAGTTAGTTAGTTAGTTAGTTAGTTAGTTAGTTAGTTAGTTAGTTAGTTAGTTAGTTAGTAGTTAGTTAGTTAGTAGTTAGTAGTTAGTTAGTTAGTTAGTTAGTGTTAGTAGTTAGTAGTTAGTAGTTAGTAGTTAGTTAGTTAGTTAGTTAGTTAGTTAGTAGTTAGTTAGTTAGTTAGTTAGTTAGTTAGTTAGTTAGTTAGTTAGTTAGTTAGTTAGTTAGTTAGTTAGTTAGTAGTTAGTTAGTTAGTTAGTTAGTAGTTAGTTAGTTAGTTAGTTAGTTAGTTAGTTAGTTAGTTAGTTAGTTAGTTAGTTAGTAGTTAGTTAGTTAGTTAGTTAGTTAGTTAGTTAGTTAGTTAGTAGTTAGTTAGTTAGTTAGTTAGTTAGTTAGTTAGTTAGTTAGTTAGTTAGTTAGTTAGTTAGTTAGTTAGTTAGTTAGTTAGTTAGTTAGTTAGTTAGTTAGTTAGTTAGTTAGTTAGTTAGTTAGTTAGTTAGTTAGTTAGTTAGTTAGTTAGTAGTTAGTTAGTTAGTTAGTTAGTTAGTTAGTTAGTTAGTTAGTAGTTAGTTAGTTAGTTAGTTAGTTAGTTAGTTAGTTAGTTAGTAGTTAGTTAGTTAGTTAGTAGTTAGTTAGTTAGTAGTTAGTTAGTTAGTAGTTAGTTAGTTAGTTAGTTAGTTGGTTGGTTAGTTACACATATTATATTTGAGTTGTAGGTAAAATCATTTTGTGCCGATTGGTATTATTTTCCGATATTTTAAAAATCGATTTAAACACATTACAAAACTGTTTCTAAACTTCTTTTCTTTCGTCTTAAAATCAAAAATGAAATTTTACTTACCATCAGGATCACGCCTTCGGCGGCCATTAGTATTTGCTACTTGACCATTCATGGGTAAAACTGCAATTAAAAGAGAAAATTTTTTTTATTCAAAACTAAACAATTTAAAAAAATTTTATCAAAAAATAAAGTTAAAGTTTAAATTCGAATCAATATGCAAGTGCTTGTTTAAAAAAATCAATAAACTACATGCATTCACTAGTACAGAAAAAATTCCTTTATTGTTAATAACTTTTTTTTCAACTCTCTATGAAAATATATTTTTTTTTTTATTTTTGTTTTTTTTTTTAACCAACAAACGTGTAATAAGTTAGAAAGCCGGCTAACAACTAAATCAGAAATTAAGTTCATAGAACCTTTTAAAAAAAATAAGTCTATATGTATGTATTAACTAATGTGTGTATAGTATACATACGTCTATGTGTGTGTTAGTTTAGAAGTACATACAATATAACATATAGCTTTTTTTGTAAAGGACTTTGGTCAACAAACAACAACAAAGCTATAACGACAACTACAAAAACATTTAACTAACAGTGTTTTTTATTGTTATCAACTCCATCGTTTTAGAAATTGTAAACGTCAAATTGCTGGTAAGTTTTCATTAATGCTGTTGTTTTTCATAGTAGTGCTCTAACAATGAAGTTTCCAATTAACTTAAATTTGTTGGTTTTAACAGGTTGATGTGTGCTATATTTAAGGGTTTGTGTTTTAGTTATTAAAGGAAGAAATTTTGAAATAAAAAAATTAAACTTTAAAGGCAAGATGTTTTACATATTTGTCTTCTGGAACAACAATTTGTCCAAAATCTTCCATATGCGTACATACATATGTATATTCGTATTTTTGTGTAATTTTCTTTTTTATTATATCTATGATTATCAATATTTACACAAATATTCACTCTTTTGTAAAAACATACATATTTATCACAAATATTAATTTATATCTTTTAATTATGTTGATTTTAGGCTTTATTTATTTGTGTTATGTGTTATTAATTGTCTCATACTTATGTATACATTCTACGGCAATTAATTAAATGAAGATAAATACCTTCATATTCATAAAAATAATTTCCTTGGCTTTTAAATTGAGGTATTTTCCGCTTAGTAAGTGACAAAAAATACGTACGAAAACTAATTTTTCAAAAAACGAAAAGTGAAGTATCAAGGCCGTTCAGATAGAAAGAGGCCTTGTCAACAATATAAATCAATTATCAATTGTTAACTGACAATTCTATTTATATATGTTAATAGGTATGCAAGTACATATATATATATGTAAGTAGGTGTTCTTATGTACCAGCAAAGTCAATGACATATGTATGCCTTATTTTCAAAGATTCATGCGAAGTTATACTATATTGAGCCACTACAGTCAAAAAGTGAGAACACAAAAGTATCCAATTTTCAGGAGAATTTTTAGCAATTTTGTATTCCCTATACATACGTGGCGTATGAGTGTTAAATAAATGTATAGCTTATAAAAAAGTATACGACATAGTGTACAACAAATCTAGCTTTTAATATTTCTTTGATCCAGAGCGGATACAAATGTATCCTTGTAGAGAGTTGACCTGGGTCGAATCAAGGGCCCTTATGAACACATGAACCGGTAACACACAGGACGGAGTTTCGCACTTTGTCTCTTCACGTTTATTGATCTAACTAACTAACTAACTAACTAACTAACTAACGAACGAACTAACGAACGAACTAACTAACGAACTAACTAACTAACTAACTAACTAACTAACTAACTAACTACTAACTAACTAACTAACTAACTAACTAACTAACTAACTAACTAACTAACTAACTACAACTAACTAACTAACTACTAACTAACTAACTCTACTAACTAACTAACTAACTAACTAACAACTAACTAACTAACAACTAACTACTAACTAACTAACTAACTAACTAACTAACTAACTAACTAACTAACAACTAACTAACTAACAACTAACTAACTAACTAACTAACTAACTAACTAACTAACTAACTAACTAACTAACTAACTAACTAACTACTAACTAACTAACTAACTAACTAACTAACTAACTACACTAACTAACTAACTAACTAACTAACTAACTAACTAACTAACTAACTAACTAACTAACTAACTAACTAACTAACTAACTAACTAACTAACTAACTAACTACTCACTAACTAACTAACTAACTAACTAACTAACTAACTAACTAACTAACTAACTAACTAACTAACTAACTAACTAACTAACTACTAACTAACTAACTAACTAACTACTAACTAACTAACTAACTAACTAACTAACTACTACTAACTAACTAACAACTAAACTAACTAACTAACTAACTAACTAACTAACTAACTAACTAACTAACAACTAACTAACTAACTAACTAACTAACTACTAACTAACTAACTAAACTAACTAACTAACTAACTACTAACGAACTACTAACAACTACTACTAACTAACTAACTAACTAACTACACTAACTAACTAACTAACTAACTAACTAACTAACTAACTAACTAACTAACTAACTACTAACTAACTAACTAACTAACTAACTAACTAAACTAACTAACAAACTAACTAACTAACTAACTAACTAACTAACTAACTAACTAACTAACTAACTAACTAACTAACTAACTAACAACTAACTAACTAACTAACTAACTAACTAACTACTAACTAACTAACTAACTAACTAACTAACTACTAAACTAACTAACTAACTAAAACTAACGAACGAACTAACTAACTAACTAACTAACTAACTAACTAACTAACTATAACGAACTAACTAACTAAAACAAACGAACACAACTAACTAAAAAACTAACTAACACTAACAACTAACTAACGAACTAACTAACTAACTAACTAACTAACTAACTAACTAACTAACTAACTAACTAACTAACTAACTAACTAACTAACTAACTAACTAACTAACTAACTAACTAACTAACTAACTAACTAACTAGCATACGCCTAGGTATACTACAAATCCAACTAAATATTATTTTCTTGTTTTAACAAAAAATTTATAAAAATAACTACTAATGATAATGTTTCTTTCCAAAAAAAAAATAAACAACTAATGATTAAAATAATACCCGAAAAGCAACTAAATATGAAAGAAAATTAACGAAACAATTTCCAAAAATACTCTTAACTACTATTGGTTTCTTTAAGAAAACAAAACAACTATAATTTATTATGATTTCTGATAAATTGTGAAATAATTAGTAAATACTAGAAAAGAAAAACTCTCATAAGGGCCAAAAACAAACAAACAAATTCCAACAAATCATTGCTAAATATCTGTATATAAAAATACTAAAAGCACTTGTTGCCGTTTTTTAGATATAAACAAAAAGATTTCATCATATAAATTCCCTTGAACACGTTTTAACATGTTAATCCATATAAAACAAATTTATCAAATAAATAACTGTAGACACCTTTAATTAGCAACAAAAATGTGTTCTTTTTTTTTTCTTTGTAAATATACAAACCACATTCCATTTTTTGTACAAAAAAAACACGCAATATACGCATTTTTTATAAAATTTCTTTTTTATTAGTATTAGTGTCACTGGGTTAACAAACCAAAAGTCCAAAGGGAATTTTTTTCAATGAAAAACTTCAAACTTAAGGTAAAAAAGTATTCGGTCTACAATTTCCTTTGCATGTTAACGAAACATAAAAGCAAGCAAAACACTTTGCCGATTAAATTGACAATTAAAAAGAACACAAATAAAGTATTTCATATAGTGTAGGAAATTTAAGTGTTTGAAATTCACATTTAATAATTAAGATAATTATGTTTGTTTTTTTTTTTTTTTCTTGTCGTTCTTTTGTTGGCAGTTTTATGTTCTATGACTATAAAAGTTAAGTGATAATAAAAGGATTCAATTCCCAGTAGAAGAAGTTCTGCACAACCCTTTATGCTTGACCAAGTCAATTAGTCAAATGTAAATGTAGTTCTTTAGAATTTTCATAGTTGCTATTTAAAATATTGTATTGTTAACATTATTGAGTTGAATAATCAATTATGAAGAAAATAACTCAAGGTTAAGCATACTAGTGCAAAATATCACTTAAATTTTAGTTGAGGTATAACTAAAGGTTAATAATCTTACACTAATGAAGTGTCATTAGCCATAGTATCGATTTGATTATATTATAATAACGATAAAAATCAATTTTAGAATGGAAACATATATGTCTGTTTTCTGGCTAAAATCGAGGACTTAGGGAAAAATATAAGAAATATGCAACTAAAAATCAATTTTCTGGCAAAAACTAGAGGTCATAGGGCAAAAATAATTCAATTTCAGAAGAAACATAAAAGTCCAATTTCTTGCTAAAGTAATGAAAATCTTAGTTAGTTAGTTAGTTAGTAGTTAGTTAGTTAGTTAGTTAGTTAGTTAGTTAGTTAATTAGTTAATTAGTTAGTTAGTTAGTAGTAGTTAATTAGTTAGTTAGTTAGTTAGTTAGTTAGTTAGTTAGTTAGTTAGTTAGTTAGTTAGTTAGTTAGTTAGTTAGTTAGTTAGTTAGTTAGTTAGTTAGTTAGTTAGTTAGTTAGTTAGTTAGTAGTTAGTTAGTTAGTTAGTTAGTTAGTTAGTTAGTTAGTTAGTTAGTTAGTTAGTTAGTTAGTTAGTTAGTTAGTTAGTTAGTTAGTTAGTTAGTTAGTTAGTTAGTTAGTTAGTTAGTTAGTTAGTTAGTTAGTTAGTTAGTTAGTTAGTTAGTTAGTTAGTAGTAGTTAGTTAGTTAGTTAGTAGTTAGTTAGTTAGTTAGTTAGTAGTTAGTAGTTAGTTAGAGTAGTTAGTTAGTAGTTAGTAGTAGTTAGTTAGTTAGTTAGTTAGTTTGAGTTAGTAGTTAGTTAGTTAGTTAGTTAGTTAGTTAGTTAGTTAGTTAGTTAGTTATAGTTAGTTAGTTAGTTAGTAGTTAGTTAGTTAGTTAGTTAGTTAGTAGTTAGTTAGTTAGTTAGTTAGTAGTTAGTTAGTTAGTTAGTTAGTTAGTTAGTTAGTAGTTAGTGAGTTAGTTAGTTAGTAGTTAGTTAGTTAGTAGTTAGTTAGTTAGTTAGTTAGTTAGTAGTTAGTAGTTAGTTAGTTAGTAGTTAGTTAGTTAGTTAGTTAGTTAGTTAGTTAGTTAGTTAGTAGTTAGTTAGTTAGTTAGTTAGTTAGTTAGTAGTTAGTTAGTTAGTAGTTAGTTAGTTAGTAGTAGTTAGTTAGTAGTTAGTTAGTAGTTAGTTAGTTAGTTAGTTAGTTAGTTAGTTAGTTAGTTAGTTAGTTAGTTAGTTAGTTAGTTAGTTAGTTAGTTAGTTAGTAGTTAGTTAGTTAGTTAGTTAGTTAGTTAGTTAGTTAGTTAGTTAGTTAGTTAGTTAGTTAGTTAGTTAGTTAGGTTAGTTAGTTAGTTAGTAGTTAGTTAGTTAGTTAGTTAGTTAGTTAGTTAGTTAGTTAGTTAGTTAGTTAGTTAGTAGTAGTTAGTTAGTTAGTTAGTTAGTAGTTAGTTAGTTAGTTAGTTAGTTAGTTAGTAGTTAGTTAGTTAGTTAGTTAGTTAATAGTTAATTTGTTAGAGGATCAAATTCAAAGAACTACCTCTAGGCCTTCATCGGTGTTGTTGCGCGCCCCCTTACTAGTGGCTCAGGTGAGAATCGAACCCAGGACATCCGGTCCAACGGACAATTGCACTAACCAGCAACCTATCGGAGCCCTCACCCTACCAAAAACTTCCCTTATTAAGGAATCTATACATCTACTGTCCAAATGTCACGATTCTAAGTTCATCCGTCTGGACTCTGCGATGAAGAATCAGTCATTACTTATAAATACTTCTTTGGAAGTGTACATATAGATACTTATATAGATTGTAGATTAACTTACCCTTTGGTGGTGAGGAATGGTAATATAAACCTTGAAATCTGCGTCTACGTTTTGGTGGCATGATGATTTAGTTTCCTTTAGTTTTATTATTTACGTTTTTATTTGTTTCACTTTATTAATAAAATATATATAAAAATATTATTATTAATGTTGTGTCCCAAATTATTGACCAGTATTAGACCATACATTGGAAAATCCATAGACTATTTGCACAGTATTTATAGTAATTTTCCTCTTTTTTCGTTGTAGTTAACACAGACTGTTGCCTTTTTTGTGCTTTTTTCTTTTTGTTTTATTTAAAATAAAATCGTGCTTTAGTATAATTTATCTGTATTTTTTCCACAACATAAAAAACACTCATTTATAAAGCACATTATAATTTCAATTATTTATAACTTGTTGTTGTTTATTTTAAAATTAATCACATTTTATTAAAAATTTATATCTTTGTCATGTAATATATAAAATTATGTTTCAAACACAATGTACTTTACGTTTAGTATTTCACCATATAAATTGCATACAAATACGAAATAGAAAGGAACAGAGAAAACAGGAAATAATTTATATTTATTATTTAACATTAAGTGTTACACGTTTTATTAGGAATTTCCTTCCTTGTAATAGTCACTTTGCTGTCAATTTAGGTTTTTCTATTAATTTTTCTTTTCAATTGATTTTTTTCATTTTTCCTCGAACTGTAGGCGTTGAGAGTTTATAACAAAGTGTCATTTGCATTGAAATGTTCACAACTAACTTCCGTTTAAGTTCGAAACGAAAAGGCTAATAGTGAATATTCATTCATAGATATTCGAAATTATAGTATAAACGAAAAACTAGTGACACACTCACACACTGAGAAACTAGCGTAGGCGCTGGTCATTTGTTTTCGAAAATATACCTTAACAAAAAACCATCTACTCTTTTATAACAAAAAAAGAATAATTGCTTAAAAAGTAAAAAAAACATACAACACAAAATGAAATGCAGGATAATAAACTCTCATTGAACTAGTATCTCTTTACTCTGGTAAATATGTGTCTGTAGTAAAACCATTAAATTTTTATATTTGTGTGCTCTTTTTTTATTCCTGACTATGTCCCGATAAATATTGTTCGTGTTTGTATTTGGTCACTTTTTTTAAGTTTCTTTTTGACTCATTTTCGTTATAGCATGTTGCATTTGTTATAAGCTTTAATGACACACATATACATATGATTCATTTATGTGCAGACATGCTAAAGAGACAATAACAGAATTGTCCAACTTCTAAGTGGTGCAAAGGACCAAATTGAACCAAAACTAGAACTGAACTAGAACTGAACTAGAACTGAACTAGAACTGAACTAGAACTGAACTAGAACTGAACTAGAACTGAAGAACTGAACTAGAACTGAACTAGAACTGAACTAGAACTGAACTAGAACTGAACTAGAACTGAACTAGAACTGAACTAGAACTGAACTAGAACTGAACTAGAACTGAACTAGAACTGAACTAGAACTGAACTAGAACTGAACTAGAACTTGAACTAGAACTGAACTAGAACTGAACTAGAACTGAACTAGAACTGAACTAGAACTGAACTAGAACTGAACTAGAACTGAACTGAAGTAGAACTGAACTAGAACTGAACTAGAACTGAACTAGAACTGAACTAGAACTGAACTAGAACTGATAGTAGAACTGAAAGTAGAACTGAACTAGAACTGAACTAGAACTGAACTAGAACTGAACTAGATCTGAACTAGAACTGAACTAGAACTGAACTAGAACTGAACTAGAACTGAACTAGAACTGAACTAGAACTGAACTAGAACTGAACTAGAATCTGAACTAGAACTGAACTAGAACTGAACTAGATACTGAACTAGACTGAACTAGAACTGAACTAGAACTGAACTAGAACTGAACTAGAACTGAACTAGAACTGAACTAGAACTGAACTAGAACTGAACTAGAACTGAACTAGAACTGAACTAGAACTGAACTAGAACTGAACTAGAACTGAACTAGAACTGAACTAGAACTGAACTAGAACTGAACTAGAACTGAACTAGAACTGAACTAGAACTGAACTAGAACTGAACTAGAACTGAACTAGAACTGAACTAGAACTGAACTAGAACTGAACTAGAACTGAACTAGAACTGAACTAGAACTGAACTAGAACTGAACTAGAACTGAACTAGAACTGAACTAGAACTGAACTAGAACTGAACTAGAACTGAACTAGAACTGAACTAGAACTGAACTAGAACTGAACTAGAACTGAACTAGAACTGAACTGAAGTAGAACTAAAGTAGAACTGATGTAGAACTGAAGTAGAACTGAACTAGAACTGAACTAGAACTGAAGTAGAACTGAACTAGAACTGAACTAGAACTGAACTAGAACTGAACTAGAACTGAACTAGATCTGAACTAGAACTGAACTAGAACTGAACTAGAACTGAACTAGAACTGAACTAGAACTGAACTAGAACTGAACTAGAACTGAACTAGATCTGAACTAGATCTGAACTAGAACTGAACTAGAACTGAACTAGAACTGAACTAGAACTGAACTAGAACTGAACTAGAACTGAACTAGAACTGAACTAGAACTGAACTAGAACTGAACTAGAACTGAACTAGAACTGAACTAGAACTGAACTAGAACTGAACTAGAACTGAACTAGAACTGAACTAGAACTGAACTAGAACTGAACTAGAACTGAACTAGAACTGAACTAGAACTGAACTAGAACTGAACTAGAACTGAACTAGAACTGAACTAGAACTGAACTAGAACTGAACTAGAACTGAACTAGAACTGAACTAGAACTGAACTAGAACTGAACTAGAATTGAACTAGAACTGCAGTAGAACTGAACTAGAACTGAACTAGAACTGAAGTAGAACTGAAATAGAACTGAACTAGAACTGAAGTAGAACTGAAATAGAACTGAACTAGATAAATAAATCCAATACATACAAAGCTTTGTCCCCCTCTCGTCTAAGGTTTGCCCCACATCTATTTCTGTCCATGTTCATAAAAATGTACACAATCAATTAAATGTCATGTATATGGACACGTAAACGTATGTTTAGAAATTCTATCAATCCTCTATGAGTATATATTTTATGATTCAAATACATTATTTACAAAACACTATTAAATATTGTTATCAGTGGACTATATGTGAGAGGTTAGAACCAACTAACCGATGGCATATTATTAGTTATTTATGATTTTTATTGCAAAATCGTTTCAAAAAAGGAAATAGACAAACATGCAACTATAATGTTATGTTTTCTGTAAGCAAGATGTTGATTACTGTAAACGTAAAGGGGACAAATTTCATGTGATAAAAAGTTAATCGTAGGAATTTTGAAATGAATAATGTAAAATTTCTAAATAAATCAAAGAATAATTTATGAAATGTAAGTTAATGTAAAATATTTTAAAATATATTGTATTAGTAGAAAACTTTATCTGCTGCAATTAAGTTATGAACATTTCAACCATAAATTATCAATGATTTATCTTGATATTTTATTGAAATATAATTTATCAAATGGTGACAAAATAAATCTAAAATAGAAATATGAACATATACATATATTTATATATATCTAAAACTAGTTGATTAATTAGTAATGAAGCATTAAAATTTTCTTTAATTTACGTCATCAATTGTATAAACTTTCAAATTAAAAACGTCAAATTTACTTCTATTGTCCACTATATTTAGTGTCACATGCTTATTACATGTATGTTCAAGGTTAACATTACAAAATTATATACGAAAAAAAAAACGTGTTTAATTGACACACATTAATATTTTACATAAAAAACCTTACTACCTACTCGATATTGTTTTCTACACAAGACAATGACCAATATTTTCGAACTTCAAACGAAATAGTATATAGTTTGTGTGTTAAAATATAGGTCAGTCATTTAAATATAGATAAAAAAACTTTAGCTAGATAATAAATTATGCGTGTGTCAAATGATGAAGAAAATATAAAGAAACCACTTAAACTTAACAATGAATTGTTAAATTTCTTTTAGAGTAATTTCCTTTTTATTAACTTCTTCTTGCTTTACACACTCTAATACAAAGTTATAATAAAAGACAATTTAATTGAAATTTACAAAAATAACCTTGAAATTCAAACCAGCTATAGGCTATTACATCGACTAGTCAATAGACTAGTTCATAGTTAGATCAATAGACTAGTCCATAGTCTCAACAATAGAATAGTCAATTACCCAGTTGGTAGACTAGTCCCCAAACTAGTCCATGGGCTCAACAAAAGACTAATTTATAGAATATACAACAGACTGGTCCATTAACTAGTCACTGGACTAGCACATAACCTAATCAATAGCTCAAAATTTATTCAGTTTCCCTATCCTTTACTTCCATATTTTCTTAAATTTTGTGGTCATGCAACATTAACTTATTATACCCTACACCACTTCAGTGGGGAGGGTATATTGGGTTTTGTGCTGATGTTTGTAACGCACAATAATATTGGTCCTATACCCACCTTAAAGTATACCAATCGGCTCAAAATCATTTTCTGAGTCGATTTAGCTATGTCCGTCCATCTGTCCGTCCGTCCATGTAAACCTTGTAATCAAACTACAGGTCGCAATTTTGAAGATAATTGAATGAAATTTGGTACATGAGGGACGAAGCCTATTGAAAATGGTTAACATCGGTCCATTATTTCACCTAGCCCCCATACAACTGAACCCCCGAATAGGGCTTTTAAATTTTGTAATCAAACTACAGGTCGCAATTTTGGAGATAATTCAATGAAATTTGGCACATGATCTTTTGTGGTACCGTAGACAAAGTCTATTAAAAATGGTTAACATCGGTCCATTATTTCACCTAGCCCCCATACAACTGAACCCCCGAATAGGGCTTTTAAATTTTGTAATCAAACCACAGGTCGCAATTTTGGAGATAATTCAATGAAATTTGGCACATGATCTTTTATGGTATCGTAAACGAAGCCAGTTGAAAATGGTTTACATCGGTCCATTATTTCACCTAGCCCCCATACAACTGAACCCGCCGAATAGGGCTTTTAAGTTCATAATTATGTTAAATATATTCATATCTCGAAAAAAAAGCTGCAAAAACCAAGTTGTATATAAGATTTGATGACCCTCATGAATTCCATAATAATAGGTCCTCATATGACCCTAGCCCCTATGAAAAGACCCCATCAAAATTTCACTTAAATGTCCACAATTTTATTCAACAATAAACGGCTTAAGTATGTATATCTGAAGGTACAATTCAATTTTAATGCTTTATTATGGCAAATAAATCACATTATATTTTTGTCAAAGGTGTAGGGTATTATATGGTCGGCCTCGCCCGACTATAATTTCTTACTTGTTTTATTTTATTTTAGCTTTTAACTAATATAATAGTAGCCGTTTAATCGGTATTGTTTTCGTTTAAAAGAAATACAAAACTATAAATATTTTATTAGCTTTAGAATTGCTAATTTTATAAGAACTTTTTCTTATATCCAATTTGCATAATTTATAATAAATTGAACGTTAATTGAAATAAGTTCTTTTAATTTGCAGTGAATTTAAACTTTAAAAGAAAAAAGTTAGACAATTACCTAATTACAGAAATTTATAAAAAATTTTATTAATTTAAAAACACAAAAAAAATTCAAAAGAAAATTTGATCCCCTGTTTTTGGAATTTTTTTTCAAAATTTTAAAATAACGCACTATTGAAAGATTTTATTGAAATTAAAAAATTAAGTCTTTTTATGTTATTTATACATTTAAAATTATTACAGTGCGTATACTTTATTTAACATCTTAGTTAAATATTCATCATGCGCCTTATCCCAGACAAAAAACATTGAAAAATTTTCATAAACATTTTTTAGAAATTTTTAATTTGAAACTGAAGACTTCGTTTAATATTTTAATATCGAAAGTATTTTTAATTAAAAAAATTAGGTTTTTAATATTATTGCTACATTTCAAGTTATTATGGTGCGTATACTTTATTTAACAGCTTAGTTAAATGTTCATCATACGCCTTATCCTACATAAGCGAAATTTTGAAAGAGAAAGAAACCACAATGTAATTGCTAAACGACTAGTTTGATTTTATTAAAACTTCTCATGTCGATAGAAGCAAACTTGCTGAATCCAAAGTAGTACCTCTAGACCTAGACCTCTTACATCTACGAGGGTTGGTAAAATACACCACCTACAAAATTTGTAATAATTTAAACAAAAAATCCGTCAAAAAAACTGTGTCTATTTTAAAAAGATATATTTCAATAAAGGAAATTGTGTTAAGAAACCCCAATTTATAAAGAAACTGCACTCTAGGTGAAGAAGGCTTATGCACCACAAAATGGTGCAACTCCACTTGGAGACCGCGTTACGAACATACTTTTCCTGAAAGAATTTTTTTATTTGATAATAACTTAAGAATACACTATTCTATAGAAAACTGCTCGACGAAAAACATTCGCGATAAAAAACGTTTCCAAAATTTAATTTTTCATTAGAAAACTTAACTACAATGAAACTTTTCTGCAGAAAACTTTCGAAAGAAGCAACTTTTCTATATAAAAAAACATTTTATTTGAAAACTGTAAAAAGCTTTTCTATAGACTTAAGAAGAAAGTTTTCTATAGAAAAGTAGAGAGTTTTCTATAGAACACTGTCTTAAGTAGAAACTTTTCTAAAGAAAATTGTCTTAATAAAAAACGTTTCTCTAAAAAGAACATTTTCTATAGGAAACTTTCTTAGGAAGAAACTTTATTATAGGAAACCGTATTCAGAAGAAACTTTTCTATGAAAAAACGTCTTCAGAAGAAATTTTTCTATAGAAAAGTAGAGAGTTTTCTATAGAAAACTGTCTTAAAAAGAAATTTTTTATAGAAAACTGTCTTAAGGAGAAACGTTTGTATAGAAGAAGCATTTCTATAAAAACTGTCGTAAAAAGAAATCTTTCTATAGAAAACTGTCTTAAGGAGAAACTTTTCTATAGAAAACTGTCTTGAGAAGATTGTTTTCAATAGAAAACTGTGTTAATAAGAGACCTTTCATATAAAACTGACTTAAGAAGAGACTTTTCTATAGAAAACTTCTCAATAAGAAACTTTTCTACATAGAACTGTCTTAAGAAGAAACTTTTCTATAGAAAACTGTCTTAAGAAGAATGTTTTCAATAGAAAACTGTCTTAAGATGAAACTTTTCTATAGAGAACTCTCTTAAAAAGAAACTTTTCTATAAAAAACTGTATTAATAAGAAACTTTTCTATAAGAAACTTTTCTATAGAAATTTGTCTTAAGAAGAAACTTTTCTATATAGAACTCTCACAAGAAGAAACTTTTCTTTAGAAAACTGTCTTAAGAAGAATGTTTTCAATAGAAAACTGTCTTAAGACGAAACTTTTCTATGGAGAACTCTCTTAAAAAGAAACTTTTCTATAAAAAACTGTTTTAATAAGAAACTTTCCTATAGAGAACTCTCTTAAGAAGAAACTTTTCTATAAAAAACTATTTTAAGAAGAAACTTTTCTATAGAAAACTGTGTTCAGAAGAAACCATTCAATAGAAAACTGTCTTAAGAAAAACTTTATTATAGAAAACTATAGGAACTTTTCATAGAAAACTGACTTAAGAAAAGACTTTTCTATAGAAAACTGTTTTAATAAGAAACTTTTCTATAGAAAATTGTCTTATGAAGAAACTTTTCTATATAGAACTCTGACAATAAGAAACTTTTCTTTAGAAAACTGTCTTAAGAAGTATGTTTCCAATAGAAAACGGTGTTAATAAGAGACCTTTCATATAAAACTGACTTAAGAAGAGACTTTTCTATAGAAAACTGCTCAATAAGAAACTTTTCTACAGAGAACTGTCTTAAGAAGAAACTTTTCTATTGAGAACTTTCTTAAGAAAAAGCGTTTCTTTAGTAAACTGTCTTATGAAGAAAGTTTTCTATTGGAAACTGTCTGAAGAAGGCACTTTTCTGTAGAAAGTTGTCTTAAGGAGAAACTTTCTACCTTAAGAAGAAACTTTTCTATAGAAAAAGTTTTCTATAGCAGAGAGATTTCGAAGACACTTTTCTATAGCAAAGTGTCTTAAGGAAAAACGTTTTGGAAACTGTCTAAATAATAATAACTTTTCTGAAGTAAACTGTCTAAAAAAGAAACTTTTCTATAGAAAATTGTCTTAAATAGAAAACTGTCTTAAAAATAAGATTTTCTATAAATAAAATTGTCTTAAGAAGAAACTTTTCTATAGAAAACTGTCTTAAGAAGAAACTTTTCTATAGAAAACTGTCTTAAGAAGAAACTTTTCTATAGAAAACTGTCTTTAGAAAAAGAATTTCTATAAAAAACTGTCTTAATAACAAACTTTTCTATAGAAAACTGCCTTAAGAAGAAACATTCCTATAAAAACTGTCGTAAAAAGAAACTTTTCTATAAAAAACTGTCTTAAGAAAAACTTATCTATAGAAAATTATCTTAACAGTAAGCTACCAAAAAATGTTTCTATAGAGAACAGACTTCAGAACTTTTCTATAATGTCTTTTTATAGAAAACTGTCTTAAGAAGAAAGTTTCTTAAATAAAAATTTCTTTAAAATAAACGTTTCTATATAAAACTAATTAAGAAGAAAGAGGAAAGTTTTCTATAGGATGATGTCTTCTTGAAAAAGTTTCTATTTTTATATGTTGTTGTGTCGGAGCTTGTATTTTCCCTCAATGGTTAAATGTCAAAACCTTCACAAAACAATTTTTAATAATGAAAAACTACTATTAAAAATTAAATACCACTAATAGTTATTAACTATTTTCATTTAAATTTTTTTCATTTATTTTGCAATACATATTTTTTTCCACAAACCACATTGCAAATGCCATGAATTATTAATCAATATTTTCTTTTGCCCTTAAGTGTTAGTTAATAATTATTGATTTATTTCGATTTCAATAATAAATATTTTTTATAACAATTATAATTAACACAAATTTGTTTTCTCAACACTCGCAACCTTCAAATTGTACTAACACTTTCTTAAGCAAACTATTCACACTTCACTTGAAGTATACACAATGACCCTGCTCTCTAACAGGAGTCGTATAACATGGTCAATGTCCTTTAAAATTAAATGCAAATTTATGCAATTTCTAGTTGTATAAACAATAAATCACAAGCATTTCAAGTTTTGCCTTTAACTTGTTTTTACAGGTGTTCTTATGAGTTAAGGTATAAAAGTAAATTTTCACACAATTTATAAATTTTTTTTTAATTTTAGCACACTTTTCTTTAAAGTTTTTTTTATTAATATTTTCCTTTTTAAAGTCGTCTTTTTAGTTCGCGTATCCTTTAAAGACTGTGTCATATCCCTTTAATGCATGGGTGTTTTATCTAATTTTTCTCTTCTATGAATTGTTGATTTTTTTTTGTCTTTGTAAAAGAAAATTTACAATTTTATATCAAAGAGAGAATTTTTGTTTACTATACGTACTTGCTATAGTTGTTGTTTGTATTATTTTGTCTTATTGTTTTTGCTAAAACGTTTGTTGTTGTATTAGCTGTTATGTATTTGTGTGAGTGAAAACAATGCAATTCTATCGGAGGTTTTGTGTCTGTATAGAATTTAGCAATTACTTCGTGTATGTGGGTGGTTGAGGTTGGCAGAAATTTTTTATTTATCAGGGTTCCGCAAGGTATTTTTAGTAGGAGGCTAGATTATAGACTAGACTATAGACTAGACTATAGACTAGACTATAGACTAGACTATAGACTAGACTATAGACTAGACTATAGACTAGACTATAGACTAGACTATAGACTAGACTATACACTAGACTATACACTAGACTATACACTAGACTATACACTAGACTAGACACTAGACTATAGACTAGACTATAGACTAGACTATAGACTAGACTATAGACTAGACTATAAACTAGACTATAGACTAGACTATAGACTAGACTATAGACTAGACTATAGACTAGACTATAGACTAGACTATAGACTAGACTATAGACTAGACTATAGACTAAGACTATAGACTAGACTATAGACTAGACTATACACTAAACTATACACTAGACTATAGACTAGACTATACACTAAACTATACACTAGACTATAGACTAGACTATACACTAAACTATACACTAGACTATAACTAGACATAACTAAGACTATACACTAGCCTATAGACTAGACTATAGACTAGACTATAGACTAGACTATAGACTAGACTATAGACTAGACTATAGACTAGACTATAGACTAGACTATAGACTAGACTATAGACTAGACTATAGACTAGACTATAGACTAGACTATAGACTAGACTATAGACTAGACTATAGACTAGACTATAGACTAGACTATAGACTAGACTATAGACTAGACTATAGACTAGACTATAGACTAGACTATAGACTAGACTATAGACTAGACTATAGACTAGACTATAGACTAGACTATAGACTAGACTATAGACTAGACTATAGACTAGACTATAGACTAGACTATAGACTAGACTATAGACTAGACTATAGACTAGACTATAGACTAGACTATAGACTAGACTATAGACTAGACTATAGACTAGACTATAGACTAGACTATAGACTAGACTATAGACTAGACTATAGACTAGACTATAGACTAGACTATAGACTAGACTATAGACTAGACTATAGACTAGACTATAGACTAGACTATAGACTAGACTATAGACTAGACTATAGACTAGACTATAGACTAGACTATAGACTAGAATATA
Organism: Lucilia sericata; assembly: GCF_015586225.1. Classification (NCBI taxonomy): domain Eukaryota; kingdom Metazoa; phylum Arthropoda; class Insecta; order Diptera; family Calliphoridae; genus Lucilia; species Lucilia sericata. The sequence goes on along the minus strand of NW_023995072.1, from coordinate 49,905 downwards.
GACTAGACTATAGACTAGACTATAGACTAGACTATAGACTAGACTATAGACTAGACTATAGACTAGACTATAGACTAGACTATAGACTAGACTATAGACTAGACTATAGACTAGACTATAGACTAGACTATAGACTAGACTATAGACTAGACTATAGACTAGACTATAGACTAGCCTATAGACTAGACTATAGACTAGACTATAGACTAGACTATAGACTAGACTATAGACTAGACTATAGACTAGACTATAGACTAGACTATAGACTAGACTATAGACTAGACTATAGACTAGACTATAGACTAGACTATAGACTAGACTATAGACTAGACTATAGACTAGACTATAGACTAGACTATAGACTAGACTATAGACTAGACTATAGACTAGACTATAGACTATACTATAGACTAGACTATAGACTAGACTATAGACTAGACTATAGACTAGACTATAGACTAGACTATAGACTAACTATAGACTAGACTATAGACTAGACTATAGACTAGACTAGACTATAGACTAGACTATAGACTAGACTAGACTATAGACTAGACTATAGACTAGACTATAGACTAGACTATAGACTAGACTATAGACTAGACTATAGACTAGACTATAGACTAGACTATAGACTAGACTATAGACTAGACTATAGACTAGACTATAGACTAGACTATAGACTAGACTATAGACTAGACTATAGACTAGACTATAGACTAGACTATAGACTAGACTATAGACTAGACTATAGACTAGACTATAGACTAGACTATAGACTAGACTATAGACTAGACTATAGACTAGACTATAGACTAGACTATAGACTAGACTATAGACTAGACTATAGACTAGACTATAGACTAGACTATAGACTAGACTATAGACTAGACTATAGACTAGACTATAGACTAGACTATAGACTAGACTATAGACTAGACTATAGACTAGACTATAGACTAGACTATAGACTAGACTATAGACTAGACTATAGACTAGACTATAGACTAGACTATAGACTAGACTATAGACTAGACTATAGACTAGACTATAGACTAGACTATAGACTAGACTATAGACTAGACTATAGACTAGACTATAGACTAGACTATAGACTAGACTATAGACTAGACTATAGACTAGACTATAGACTAGACTATAGACTAGACTATAGACTAGACTATAGACTAGACTATAGACTAGACTATAGACTAGACTATAGACTAGACTATAGACTAGACTATAGACTAGACTATAGACTAGACTATAGACTAGACTATAGACTAGACTATAGACTAGACTATAGACTAGACTATAGACTAGACTATAGACTAGACTATAGACTAGACTATAGACTAGACTATAGACTAGACTATAGACTAGATTATAGACTAGACTATAGACTAGACTATAGACTAGACTATAGACTAGACTATAGACTAGACTATAGACTGGACTATAGACTAGACTATAGACTGGACTATAGACTAGACTATAGACTAGACTATAGACTAGACTATAGACTAGACTATAGACTAGACTATAGACTAGACTATAGACTAGACTATAGACTAGACTATAGACTAGACTATAGACTAGACTATAGACTAGACTATAGACTAGACTATAGACTAGACTATAGACTAGACTATAGACTAGACTATAGACTAGACTATAGACTAGACTATAGACTAGACTATAGACTAGACTATAGACTAGACTATAGACTAGACTATAGACTAGACTATAGACTAGACTAGACAGTTTTCTATAGAAACTTTTTCCATAAGACAAATTTCAATAGAAATATTTCTTCTGAAGGTTCTTTACTAACTAAAAAGTTTCTTTACTAACTAAAAAAAGATAACTACTCCATACCCTGTCTTAAAGCAATTGTTATTGTTCTATCAGGAAGGTATCTGTCTAACAATATGTTCTAGTCTAATGGAATTTCTATGTTAGCGTGTAGTTAAAACTAAAACATTTGGGTGTCACTATTATAGAATAAATCAACAAATGAACGATTAAAGACAAAACATAGCAAAGTAAAAGAATTTAAAAACTATTAACTTACCAACACTGAAATCAAACGCTTAAAACAGAAACACAATAAAAGCGTCAACGAAATTTTGTAAACATTTTAAAATAAAAAAAAATCATTCATAATTAACATGAGATTTTCAAAATATTTTTGATTTATTACTGCATACATGTTTTTTTTTTTTTTTTTTTGTTAACTACATATTACATCTTTGTTTCAATTAGTTAATAACTAAAATATCACGTCTTAACAGCAAAATATATTTATATGTTTAATTGTATATAGATTTAATACTAAATATGTTTAAAAACCTAAAATTATTATAAAAAAATATCAATAAATATTCCAAATTAATAAATAGAAATTAATTTTCATTCAGTTCATCCATAGAATAATGTATAGGATTTGTAAATTCGATGTGATCATTTAAAAGAGAATCATCTGTAATAGAAAATTAATTAATTTTTTAATAAATTTTTTATTACTCTTTTTCTTCCTACCCACCCTTTAATTGTTTCTCTTCAAATGTTATAATACTGTTAACAATATTGTTAATAAATTCTTGTGTTAGTGTTTCCGTTATATTAACGGGATCGTAAAAGAGAAAACTTCTCTTATTTCTTGTGTGTTGTTTATTTCTGTTTCTCTTTAACGAACGCCTTGAACGAAATAATGCTAAGCTGATATGCGATTGCTTGAGTGGTATATTATCGGATCCAAATTCCAAACATTTACCCTGAACACAATAACGTTCTTCATTTTGGGAACATTTGGTTCCCAGGGGGAAGTGACCATAATTACCATTCACTAAATAGAAACGATGATGTATAAATTCATCTTGACAGCCAACACGACAACTACGATCGGGATCTTCAACACTGGACGCAATTTGTATACCACGACCGGAGAGCCCTAGCACTTTAAGTTTATAGCGCGCACAGGTGTGATCTGCGTACTCGGTGGTAGTTTGTAGGCGTTCACATGGCTGGAGAGAAAGAGAAATTGTATAGAATATAATAAAGGCAGATTGTTTTAGTTCCCAGGTCTAGTCTATTGCCTAGTCTAAAGCATAGTCTAAAGCCTAGTCTAAAGCCTAGTCTAAAGCATAGTCTAAAGCCAAGTCTAAAGCCTAGTCCTAAAGTCTAGCCTATAGTCTAGTCTACAGTCTAGTCTACAGTCTAGTCATAGTCTAGTCTATAGTCTAGTCTATAGTCTAGTCTATAGTCTAGTCTATAGTCTAGTCTAGTCTCTAGTTAGTCTATAGTCTCGTCTATAGTCTAGTCTATAGTCTAGTCTAAGTCTAGTCTATAGTCTAGTCTATAGTCTAGTCTATAGTCTAGTCTATAGTCTAGTCTATAGTCTAGTCTATAGTCTAGTCTATAGTCTAGTCTATAGTCTAGTCTATAGTCTGTCTATAGTCTAGTCTATTAGTCTAGTCTATAGTCTAGTCTATAGTTCTAGTCTATAGTCTAGTCTATAGTCTAGTCTATAGTCTAGTCTATAGTCTAGTCTATAGTCTAGTCTATAGTCTAGTCTATAGTCTAGTCTATAGTCTAGTCTATAGTCTAGTCTATAGTCTCTAGTCTAGTCTATTAGTCTAAGTCTATAGTCTAGTCTATAGTCTGTCTATAGTCTAGTCTATAGTCTAGTCTATAGTCTAGTCTATAGTCTAGTCTATAGTCTAGTCTATAGTCTAGTCTATAGTCTAGTCTATAGTCTAGTCTATAGTCTAGTCTATAGTCTAGTCTATAGTCTAGTCTATAGTCTAGTCTATAGTCTAGTCTATAGTCTAGTCTATAGTCTAGTCTATAGTCTAGTCTATAGTCTAGTCTATAGTCTAGTCTATAGTCTAGTCTATAGTCTAGTCTATAGTCTAGTCTATAGTCTAGTCTATAGTCTAGTCTATAGTCTAGTCTATAGTCTAGTCTATAGTCTAGTCTATAGTCTAGTCTATAGTCTAGTCTATAGTCTAGTCTATAGTCTAGTCTATAGTCTAGTCTATAGTCTAGTCTATAGTCTAGTCTATAGTCTAGTCTATAGTCTACTCTATAGTCTAGTCTATAGTCTAGTCTATAGTCTACTCTATAGTCTAGTCTATAGTCTAGTCTATAGTCTACTCTATAGTCTAGTCTATAGTCTAGTCTATAGTCTAGTCTAGAGTCTAGTCTATAGTCTAGTCTATAGTCTAGTCTATAGTCTAGTCTATAGTCTAGTCTAGTCTATAGTCTAGTCTATAGTCTAGTCTATAGTCTAGTCTATAGTCAAGTCTTGTTTTACGAAATAATACTTCTGCCAACTTACCTTAACCGAATGTGTACACAGCTGAATATTTTGAATGCCCGTTTCACGATTAACCACCACCTGAATACCGCGAGATTTAATCATACAACTGGAATGGCAACCGGATTTAACAATCCAATCACCATTATCCGCACGTACTGAGGAAACCAATGAAGAAGAAGATTTTGGTTGTGATGATTCAGCCGGTACATGATCATTTAAATGATAACTGTATTTGTTCCAAGGTGAATAGTTGTCCGTCTTACGTTTATAAGAATTGTTATTAGAATACTGACCATGAAAAGGACGCAAAGCCACCTCTATAATATTAAACATAAAAAGTCATTTTTTGTATTTAGAATGAACAGGATTACCTACCATTTTCATATTTACTGCGGATAGTAGTGGGTCCATAAATTCGTTCACTATTACTAGCACCTCTTTCATTATCATAATAATTACTATTAATATTATTACGATATTTATTATTATCATTACGTTCCCCATAACTCCCCGTATATTGGGCCACAGCCGGTATATGATTACTATAATGATTTGATGATCTTCTTATTGTATCATTTTCCATCGAATTCTGTTCATATTTATCTTGTCGCTTACAAAATATTGCATCGATTTTATAATAATTTCCCATAGAATTATCGCAAGAGAATTTCTCACATCTACCTTGTATGCAATAGGAGGGATCTTCATTTCCATAGAGTTTCGAGCGACATGTAGTGCCATCCGGAAAGGTCCATGATCTAGATTTAGTACCATTCGCTTTGGTCTTACAATAAACTTTACACGATTCCTCAATATTGCCCACAATTTGTTCTCCCTCTCCCGTTAAATCCATATCGAATTTTTGAGCTCTTTCGCAAACCTGTTTGGCAAAGTCCTCAATTGTTATGATAGGCACACTATAGCACTGCTTGGCAACACAGGTTTCAAATTTACGATCTCTACCGATGCAACGTCTTTTATAATCGATACATTTGCGGGTGAGTATTTTGAGGCCCGTGCTACCTTCACGCAAACGTTTCGAAGGACCATAAAGACAACTGGAATCACAGGCGCTGGGTTCACTCCATTCACTCCAGCTGCTAGAGGGCTAAAAGGTGATAACTCTTTAACATAGAACTTTATAAATAAATATTTTTTGTTTCTACCTTTTGGTATTCATGCAATAAATGTCCCACTTTAGAGGTTTCCAAAAAGCTGGTTTTATCAAAATTAGCTTTAGCTACTCCGGCAGTTTGTTTGGCAGATGTAAAAGTCTCTGGACGTTTAACCACACAAAAACCACTGCGGCACCACTAAAATCATAAAAACAAATTACTAAACTTTATAATTTTGTTTTTAAATCAACCAACTTACATTGTTATCCCCACAAGAGGTTCCTTCTAAAGCCGGATGTGAGGTCCAAGTATAACGATCTCTTTGGCAATGTAAATCACGACAAATATCAGCTAAAGACTGACTTCTAGCTCGATTAGAGTCTTTGCCATATTTCAACATACACTGATGATTGGCATCGAAACGTTCTCCAGGCAATATACCATCAGCCGAATGATCCAGATTTTGTTTAAACTCACCCACATTAAATAAACATTTAGCCTGTTTTAATCTTAAATAGAAACCAAATTAAGATCTTTACTATATAGTCAGGCTATAGTTTGAAGTTTAGAATAAACTATATAATGGAGTTTAGAGTGGACTATATGTGGACTATAGACCTGCACTATAGGCTGGACACTATTCTAAACTATAGACTTGACTTTAGTGTGGACTAAATAATAGTCTGGACTTTAGAATGGATTACAGTCTGGACTATGGACTGGACTGTAAATTGGACTATACTTTAGTCTGGACTGTGGATTACAGTCTGGAATATGGACTCGATTACAGTATTGGAAATATACTGGGCTGCAGTCTGGACTATAGTCTGAACTATAGATTGGACTATAGTCTGGATTATCGACTATAGTCTGAACTATAGAGTGGTCAATAGTCTAAACTATAAACTGGACTATAGTCAGTACTGTAGACTGGACTATAGACTATAAAATAGTCTGGACTATAGTATGGACTAAATACTGGACTATAGTCTGGACGATAGATTGGACTATAGTCTGGATTATCGACTATAGTCTGGACTATAGAGTGGACAATAGTCTAAACTATAAACTGGACTATCGACTGGACTATATTCTCGACTATAGACTAGAAAATAATCTGGACTATAGTCCGGACTGTAGATTAGACTATAGTCTGGATTATCGATTATAGTCTGGACTATAGTCCGGACTGTAGATTGGACTATATTTTGGACTATAGATAGGCCTATAGTCTGCGCTATAGCCTGGACTATAGAACGAACTTTAGTCTGGACTGGACTACAATCTGGAATACAGTCTGAACTATAGACTGGACTACAGTCTGGACTAAAGACTGCACTATAGTCTGGAATATAGACTGAACTACAGACATGACTATAGTCTGGACTTAAGAATATATATGAACTATATACTAAACTAAAGACATGACTTTAGTCGCGACTATATAATTAATTATAGTAAGGACTATAAATTGAACTATAGTCTGGAGTATGGACTGGATTATAAGCAGAACTACAATAGATTAGTCTATATTCTGAACTACAGACTAGATTACTAGATTATAGATTAGACTATGGTTTCGACTATAGACTATAATCTTGTATAAATATAAAAACAAAAAAAAACTTACTCCAAAAATTTATTTAACGAAGCCCTCGAACACTGTGACCAGGTTATTTTACCACTCCCCAATGTGGGTGACATTATATGTGAGGTGGGATCACAGCTCTGTTCCATTGTATCGTGACGCATACCTAAACTGTAAAATCGAATAGAGCAAACAGATGATCATAAATTATTGTAGCTGTAATTGTTTTGCAGTTGTTGTTGTTTTTAACCTACTTATGTCCAATTTCATGGGCCACAACAAAAACACTTTCAAAGTGTTTGCCCTCATTGATGGTGCACGATGATGTTGGTATACACATGCCAGCCACTGGTGCGAGACCAACAACTTGACTGATCACTTTACCATTTTTACCCACCACATACAAATCAAGACCTTGAAAAAATCGATAAAAAATGTTATGGAAATAATGAATTAATAAAAAAACTGAATAAATTTGTTCTAAGAGAAATCTTTTGGAACAAGAATGATTAATTAATTAAAAATTTAAACGGGTACTTGAATGAGTAATTTGATTTGAAAAAGAATTTTGTAGTGAGACCCTTCACTCACCTGTCAATATAACAGCATGATCAAATCTTAATCCCGTATGCTCTGAGGGATTTAAATCATTTTGCCATTTACAAAAATTACTTAAATATATATCAATATCACTAGATCTTCTCAATTCTGGAGGATCTTTTTCTAAAATTTCCAAACGTTTCAGAACAAAATTAACACGTTTACCCAGCGAAGGATGATGATACAACAATTGAACACCATTGATCATGGCCAAAACAAAACGAATCAAATGTGAACTAGTGTCTTTGGGAAAGTTTTTCGCCATATGTTTGTATAAATCTATATCCACAAAAATGGCCGTTTCAATGTGTAAAACATCGGGTATATTAGAGTATTGGCTGGCGGAATGTATATAGCGTTTGTAGCGCTTAGAGATCGGAGATTCTTCCGGGTATTTGTGGTGATGCTTGTGATGACCTCCAGCCGAGGATGTTTTGTGATGATGGTGTTGATGGTGATTATGATGATGATGATGTCTGGGTTTAAAGCGTAAATTTAGGGGTAACTGATGATGATGTGTTGTGTGATGTATACTACTGCTATATTCCGATTCACTGTCGATATTTCTGGTCGATCTCATGGTGGCCATTTCATCATTAGTGGGTAATTCCAAATTTAAATCATTAAAATCTTCTTCATCCGGTTCAAATTGTATATTTTCATCTAGCAGTGAAGAATTTCTCCAAGAAGTATCGAAAACTTCTCTTTCAGATTCCAAAATAATATGAGAATTATTACCAAATCTCTCGGGTAAAGGATGTATAATGAAATCTGTATTATTGTGATGGAAAACACCACGCTGCAAACAAATATCCAATAAAATTAAAAATTTTCGCTTTCACTTCCGTCTTCAAGCAATCAAAAAAAAAAAAAAAAAGAACTTACCACATTTTCCTCATCGCAAAGGTCAAGTGCTGAGTTTTCATTGTGATAGAAACATTTCTCCAATCTAGTCACTAATTTATGTGAATTCTCTATTAGTTGCGATGAATTGGCGTAACGTCGTATGAATACAAATGAATCGTCAATTAATTTTGGTGTTTGCTGTAGTTTTAAATTGACCAAGTGTTCGTTGTCTGTGGAGAAAATGCAAAAAGTACACAGAAATAAGTTTTCAATAGACCAGAGCATTTAAGAATCGTTTTAAAACTTTAAATGCTGTAAATGAATATCTAGTAGATGGTTGATCGTTTGTTTGGTTGGTTGGTTGCTTTCATGTAAGATGCAAATGCAATTGAAATGCATTGACCGCAAACCATTTTTTTTCTTTCTGTAATAAATTTCCAGCTCAATAGAAAAACATAAAGAGTTAGAGATGTTGTGAAGGTACTAGAGCGTACTTTTGATTTGTGTTAATTGTTTTTGCTACAGTAGCAAGTTATGTTGCATACAGGGTCAGTGGATTACACAACCTTGGGCCCTAAAGACTTGAAAAAGTGATCACGTACATATTTACTTTACTTTGCATTTTACTGATATGATCTCAAACAAACTTTATGAACATATAAAAACTGCCATTCTTATTTCCACTACTACTATTGCAACTACTCCACTGTACCTTGTTAAAAAATCTAACCGTTAACAGATATTTAAATTTACTTAAACTTGAATAAAAATTCAATGCTAATTATTTCTACTAACAAAGAAAAGAAACTGTAAAAAATTAAAATTTATTTATAAACCTATTACAAATTCCGCCCCACAATGCAAGAAAGAGGTCAAAATGTTAAACATTAAATTGTATCTTAATAAAATGTACAAAAAAAAAACAGTACAAAAGTCTCAGCAAAAACAAAAAAAATAGAGAACAATAAAAATTATAGACAAAAAATGGGTAAAATGGAATAAATTTATAGCAGTGCTTCCCAGCAAAACATAAACTATTTGCTAGCCAACACCATATAGTCTAGTCTATAGTCTAGTCTATAGTCTAGTCTATAGTCTAGTCTATAGTCTAGTCTATAGGCTAGTCTATAGTCTAGTCTATAGTCTAGTCTATAGTCTAGTCTATAGTCTAGTCTATAGTCTAGTCTATAGTCTAGTCTATAGTCTAGTCTATAGTCTAGTCTATAGTCTAGTCTATAGTAGTCTATAGTCTAGTCTATAGTCTAGTCTATAGTCTAGTCTATAGTCTAGTCTATAGTCTAGTTATAGTCTAGTCTATCGTCTAGTCTATAGTCTAGTCTATAGTCTAGTCTATAGTCTAGTCTATAGTCTAGTCTATAGTCTAGTCTATAGTCTAGTCTATAGTCTAGGTCTATAGTCTAGTCTATAGTCTAGTCTATAGTCTAGTCTATAGTCTAGTCTATAGTCTAGTCTATAGTCTAGTCTCTAGTCTAGTCTATAGTCTAGTCTCTAGTCTAGTCTATAGTCTAGTCTATAGTCTAGTCTATAGTCTAGTCTATAGTCTAGTCTATAGTCTAGTCTATAGTCTAGTCTCTAGTCTAGTCTATAGTCTAGTCTAGTCCTAGTCTAGTCTTAGTCTAGTCTATAGTCTTAGTCTATAGTCCTAGTCTATAGTCTAGTCTATAGTCTAGTCTATAGTCTAGTCTATAGTCTAGTCTATAGTCTAGTCTATAGTCTAGGTCTATAGTCTAGTCTATAGTCTAGTCTATAGTCTAGTCTATAGTCTAGTCTATAGTCTAGTCTATAGTCTAGTCTATAGTCTAGTCTATAGTCTAGTCTATAGTCTAGTCTATAGTCTAGTCTATAGTCTAGTCTATAGTCTAGTCTATAGTCTAGTCTATAGTCTAGTCTATAGTCTAGTCTATAGTCTAGTCTATAGTCTAGTCTATAGTCTAGTCTATAGTCTAGTCTATAGTCTAGTCTATAGTCTAGTCTATAGTCTAGTCTATAGTCTAGTCTATAGTCTAGTCTATAGTCTAGTCTATAGTCTAGTCTATAGTCTAGTCTATAGTCTAGTCTATAGTCTAGTCTATAGTCTAGTCTATAGTCTAGTCTATAGTCTAGTCTATAGTCTAGTCTATAGTCTAGTCTATAGTCTAGTCTATAGTCTAGTCTATAGTCTAGTCTATAGTCTAGTCTATAGTCTAGTCTATAGTCTAGTCTATAGTCTAGTCTATAGTCTAGTCTATAGTCTAGTCTATAGTCTAGTCTATAGTCTAGTCTATTAGTCTAGTCTATTGTCTAGTCTATAGTCTATTGTCTAGTCTATAGTCTAGTCTATAGTCTAGTCTATAGTCTAGTCTATAGTCTAGTCTATAGTCTAGTCTATAGTCTAGTCTATAGTCTAGTCTATAGTCTAGTCTATAGTCTAGTCTATAGTCTAGTCTATAGTCTAGTCTATAGTCTAGTCTATAGTCTAGTCTATAGTCTAGTCTATAGTCTAGTCTATAGTCTAGTCTATAGTCTAGTCTATAGTCTAGTCTATAGTCTAGTCTATAGTCTAGTCTATAGTCTAGTCTAAAGTCTAGTCTATAGTCTATTGTCTAGTCTATAGTCTATTGTCTAGTCTATAGTCTAGTCTAGTCTATAGTCTAGTCTATAGTTTAGTCTATAGTCTAGTCTATAGTCTAGTCTATAGTCTAGTCTATAGTCTAGTCTATAGTCTAGTCTATAGTCTAGTCTATAGTATAGTCTATAGTCTAGTCTATAGTCTAGTCTATAGTCTAGTCTATAGTCTAGGCTATAGTCTAGTCTATAGTCTAGTCTATAGTCTAGTCTATAGTCTAGTCTATAGTCTAGTCTATAGTCTAGTCTATAGTCTAGTCTATAGTCTAGTCTATAGTCTAGTCTATAGTCTAGTCTATAGTCTAGTCTATAGTCTAGTCTATAGTCTAGTCTATAGTCTAGTCTATAGTCTAGTCTATAGTCTAGTCTATAGTCTAGTCTATAGTCTAGTCTATAGTCTAGTCTATAGTCTAGTCTATAGTCTAGTCTATAGTCTAGTCTATAGTCTAGTCTATAGTCTAGTCTATAGTCTAATCTATAGTCCAGTCTATAGTCTAGTCTGTAATCTATAGTCTAGTCTATAGTCCTAGTCTATAATCTATAGTCTAGTTTACACTCTAGTTTATAGTCAGGATTATAATCCAGTTTATAGACTAGTTTATAGTCTAATTTATAGTCAAGTTTATAGTCTAGTGTATAGTTTAGTCTATAGTCTAGTCTATAGTCTATTTAATAGTCCAGTATAAAGTCTAGTCTATAGATTAATCTAGTCTATATTCTAGTTTAGAGTCTACTCAAGATGATTTACTATTCTGTTCTAGTCAAAAGTATAGTAGAGTGAAAACTATAGTCTTTGATAAACAACTAAGTTTTTGTTGGGATATTCTGAAACATTTTACATACCTTTGATTTGCACTGATACCATTGGCATTGTTGGGGCGCCACCTTGACGTTTTGGCAGTGTTGTTGCTGTTGATGTTTCTGTTGTTGCCTTCTTAAGTACTGCTGCTGGTGGTGGTGATGATGATGATGCAGATGCCACATTGTTAGATCTCTTAAAACGTTGTATGCTTGCTTGAGTGCCACTTTGAAATTTTTTAAGGGGGATCATCTCCTCCTCCGCATCGTCGGCATTAACATTGTTATCAACATCAAGCTTGTTATTGCTGCTGTTGTTGTTGTTTTTATCAACAACATCTTTCGTTGTTGCCTCTGTTTCTCTAGCTGTTGTACGATACTGTAGATGCACCAATTTAACGGAACGTTCTATTAAAGAAAAGTGAAGTGAAGAGAAAAGGAATAGTAGTAGTAACTGCAGAAGTGCTATTATTTTAAACAGACTAGAATAAGTCTTTTCACAAAATCTTTTGATGTTCTTTTCTTTTGTTTTTTTCTGTATTTCTTTATAGAATCGTGCATATTGAATTCCTATTAAATACATGGTTTAAGGTTGTTGTTTGTCTGATGTGGTCTGTTATTGGTTTGGTGTCTTGTTTAGCCTGGTCTTGTCTAGTTAGGGGCATACTTTGTTGGTTTTTTTTATGCCAAGAAAACAAACATTTGCTACAAATTGCTTTTGAGATTTTTTTCATAAAAGTGGAAAATAAAACACAAAGTCAGTTGGTTTAAAAAACGTAATAAAAATTAAACTAAAAGAGATCAACCAACTTAAGTTCAAGTTTATTTGTAAAGCTTATTTCTAAGAATTCAAAATTAAATTATGAATTTAATAGATATGAAGGGAACTATTTATTGTGGTTTCACCTAAATTTCATAATTTGACTGATTGATTGATTAGTTGATTAATTTACTGTTGTTATTTTTTTTCGATTAATTTATTTTATGAAATAACAGTTTGCACCCGGCATTGTTAGGGATTTATGAAGACAAATATGTTTCTTTTCTCAAATGAATTTTAATGAAGTTCATTCTATAGTCAAGATCATTTACTATTCTATAATCAAGAGCACTGACTCTTTTACAGTCAAGATAATTGACTATTCTATACTCAAGATCATTGACTATTCAATACCCAAGATCATTGCCTATTCTATTGTAAAGATCATTGACTATCCTATAGTCATGATCATTGAATATTCTAACTATTCTATAGTTAAGATCATTGCCTATTCTATAGCCAAGATCAATGACTATTGACTATTCTATAGTCAAGATCACTGAATATTCTATAGTCAAGATCATTGACTATTCTATAGTCAAGATCACTGAATATTCTATTGTCAAGATCATTAACTATTCTATAATCAAGATCACTGACTTTTTTACAGTCAAGATCATTGACTATTCTATAGCCAAGATCATTGACTATTATATTGTAAAGATCATTGACTATTCTATAGTCAAGATCATTGACTATTATATAGTCAAGATCATTGATTATTATATAGTCAAGATCATTGACTATTCTATAGTCAAGATCAATGACCATTGACTATTCTATAGTCAAGATCATTGACTATTCTATAGTCAAGATCATTGACTATTCCATAGTCAAGATCATTGACTATTCCATAGCCAAGACATTGACTATTCCATAGTCAAGATCAATGACTATTATATAGTCAAAATCATTGACTATTCTATAGTCAAGATCATTGACTATTCCATAGTCAAGATCAATGATTATTCTATACTCAAGATCATTGACTATTCTATAGTCAAGTTCATTGACTATTCCATAGTAAAGATCATTGACTATTCTACAGTCAAGATCATTGACTATTCAATACCCAAGATCATTGCCTTTTCTATTGTAAAGATCATTGACTATAGCTAAGATAATTGACTATTCTATAGTCAAGATAATTGACTATTCTATTGTCAAGATCATTGACTATTTTTTAGTCAAGATCATTGACTATTCTTTAGTCAAGATCATTGACTATTTTATAGCCAAGATCATTGACTATTCTATAGTCAAGATCATTGACTATTTTTTAGTCAAGATCATTGACTATTCTTTAGTCAAGATCATTGACTATTCCATAGTCAAGATCATTGACTATTCCATAGTCAAGATCAATGACTATTCTATAGTCTACTTCATTGACTATTCTATAGTCAAGATTATTGACTATTCTATAGTCAAGATCATTGACTATTTTATAGTCAAGATCATTGACTATTCCATAGTCAAGATCATTGAATATGCTATAGTCAATACCATTGACTATTCCATAGTCAAGATCATTGAATATTCTATAGTCAAGATCATTGACTATTCTATAGTTAAGATCATTGACTATTCTATAATAAAGATCAATATAGTCAAGATTATTGACAATTCTATAGTCAAGATCACTGACTAGTCTATAGTCAACATCATTAATTACTCTATAGTCAAGATCGTTGATTATTCTATTGTCAACATCACTGACTATTTAATGTTATTAACTCTTCCATAGTCAATACTATTAACTCTTCCATAGTCAATACTATTGACTATTTCATAGTAGTCAAAACTATATTCTATTCTTTAGTCAAGACTACAGTCAAGAATATTGGCTATTATATAGCCAAGACTAACCTTCTAAAAGAATAACTAACAAACAGTTTCTTTTATATAAATATAGAATTAACCAAGTGTATTACATGTAATTTAATATGCCGGTGGTGTGTTGCATCAATGATTTCTATTGCAAATTTATTTTAAAATTTAACAAACGCCAGTATTATTGTAAGCAATGTTTTACATATTGATTTTTAATCTATTTGAGCTAAAAATCATATAATTTACTTTACAAAATTTTAAGAACATACTTACTTTTTCTTGATTTACCAAATATTAAATCTTTTTCATGGTCTTCTAGATGATCTAGTAAATTAGTTTCATCAATCTGCAAAAAAAGTAAAATAAAAAAACATTTTAATAAAAAGTTTATAAGATTGGAGTCAAAAGACCCTAAACAATCCAAACAACGCACATAGATACACATAAAAACGTATAAAAAACCATCACTTTCACTTCAATCTTTATGTCAAAATCTAAAGCTAATACTGCTCTAATTTCAAGACATGAAAAATTTTCTTGTAGGAAAATTTTTCTCTGAAAAACAATTAGTTAAAAAAAAAACTACAATAACATAAAAAGTTTTAACCGCTGAAAGATGTTTTTCAAAAATTTAAAACAAAAAATTACCTTTGGTGCCATAAACCCCAGAAAATTTACATAGTTTCAATTTTTTCCTAAGAAACTTAGTTGTTAATTAAACACTCTATAGCTTTATTTTAAATATGTGTTTTAGTATATTATACGATTATGAGTTGAAAATAACAAAAATAAAACATAGCTTTTTTTTATTCATGAGTAAAGAGTACATCATTTTTGTAGGGGGGGACGATAGCTGGGAGAAAAGCTCACGCTTATGCGTATTTAATTCAACCATGCATAAATCTATTTTATTATATCAACCATGCATTTGTTTAAAAACTAAAGAATTGGTATGGTTGTTATTGTTGTTATTGGTGGCATAAATAATACTCCCCTGTACATACAACTCCTCCTCCGTGACACAACACTATGCTAGACTCTTATCGCACTTGGCTTTTATGAAAATTTGTAAGCAAATGTAAATTGTTGGAGTATTAGGGTGATACCAGACTATAGATTAGACTATGGGCTACAATATAGACTATACTACAGACTAGACTATAGTCTATAGACTAGACTATAGACTAGACCAATGACTAGAATATAGACTAGACCATAGACTAGACTATAGACTATACTAAGTATAGACTAGTCTGTAGACTAGACTGTAGGCAAGACTATAGATTGGACTATAGACTAGACTATAGATTGGACTATAGACTAGACTATAGACAAGACTATAGATTGGACTATAGACAAGACTATAGATTGGACTATAGACTAGACTATAGACTAGACTATAGACTAGACTAGACTAGACTATAGACTAGACTATAGACTAGACTATAGACTAGACTATAGACTAGACTATAGACTAGACTATAGACTAGACTATAGACTAGACTATAGACTAGACTATAGACTAGACTATAGACTAGACTATAGACTAGACTATAGACTAGACTATAGACTAGACTATATACTAGACTATAGACTAGACTATAGACTAGACTATAGACTAGACTATAGACTAGACTATAGACTAGACTATAGACTAGACTATAGACTAGACTATAGACTAGACTATAGACTAGACTATAGACTAGACTATAGACTAGACTATAGACTAGACTATAGACTAGACTATAGACTAGACTATAGACTAGACTATAGACTAGACTATAGACTAGACTATAGACTAGACTATAGACTAGACTATAGACTAGACTATAGACTAGACTATAGACTAGACTATAGACTAGACTATAGACTAGACTATAGACTAGACTATAGACTAGACTATAGATAGACTATAGACTAGACTATAGACTAGAATATAGACTAGACTATAGGACTAGACTATAGACTAGACTATAGACTAGACTATAGACTAGACTATAGACTAGACTATAGACTAGACTATAGACTAGGACATAGACTAGGACTATAGACTAGACTATAGACTAGGACTATAGACTAGGACTATAGACTAGGACTATAGACTAGACTATAGACTAGACTATAGACTAGACTATAGACTAGACTATAGACTAGACTATAGACTAGACTATAGACTAGACTATAGACTAGACTATAGACTAGAATATAGACTAGACTATACTATACTAGACTAACTAGACTAGACTATAGACTATAGACTATACTAGACTAGACTATACTAGACTAGACTATAGACTAGACTATACTAGACTAGACTAGACTAGACTAGACTATAGACTAGACTATAGACTAGACTATAGACTAGACTATAGACTAGACTATAGACTAGACTATAGACTAGACTATAGACTAGTACTATAGACTAGACTATAGACTAGACTATAGACTAGACTATAGACTAGACTATAGACTAGACTAGACTATAGACTAGACTATAGACTAGACTATAGACTAGACTATAGACTAGACTATAGACTAGACTATAGACTAGACTATAGACTAGACTATAGACTAGACTATAGACTAGACTATAGACTAGACTATAGACTAGACTATAGACTAGACTATAGACTAGACTATAGACTAGACTATAGACTAGACTATAGACTAGACTATAGACTAGACTATAGACTACTATAGACTAGACTATAGACTAGACTATAGACTAGACTATAGACTAGACTATAGACTAGACTATAGACTACTATAGACTAGACTATAGACTAGACTATAGACTAGACTATAGACTAGACTATAGACTAGACTAGACTAGACTAGACTAGACTATAGACTAGACTATAGACTAGACTATAGACTAGACCATAGACTAGACTATAGACTAGACTATAGACTAGACTATAGACTAGACTATAGACTAGACCAACGGTTCCCAAATGGGGGTCCGCGGACCCCTAGTGGTCCGTAGTAAAATCCTAGGGGGTCCGCGAAGACGAACGAAAAAAACCATTAATAAACAATATTCTGCTTTTATATGTATGTACAAATATCTCCAATTGTTGTGCAATAATCCCAAATTTTTTGGTGACTTTTTGAATTTTATTTTTTCGGTTGTTTAACAGGAAGAAGCTAGGCCCTACAAATTTATTGTATAACTTTTATAAAATAAAGTATTGCGTGATTTGTAATTTGTATTTCCTGTATATGTACTGAAATAATGGTTTTTATTTCAGACAAATAATACTCTGCCTTACAATTAAATTAGGGATACTGGTACCGGAATATGAAGTTCAATTCAAAGACAAGCTTATTACAGATTTAAGTTTATCAAATTGTAAGCAAAAGTGTTCTTGTTTGAAAGGACTAAAATTATATATTTCCAAAACAGAGGCGACTCTTTATGTATCTCTTTATAAATATTCCAATCCGACGTGATACACAGATTTTAACTTGATTTTGTTGACCAATACATATTATTAAATTAACATCAGAAAATCCATAGCGTTTCGGGTAAATATGTAGCCAAAAACCATGAAGTAAAATAATTCGTTGGTATTTTAAAATTCAAATTTAAGTTCCAAATTCACAGTACTTTAACAAAGAGTTCAAATCATATATTATGCGGATAACGCATTCCGCAACAACATAGAAGAAGTCCAACTTTCTTATATTATTTTCCCGAAAACTTAGCTCACTTACTCAGTTCACCCTTTGCAATCGCAACAAATTTTTGAAACGTGACTCCTTAAGCACATGTGACAATATTTGATAAAGAAACCTTTTCGCTACCTTGAAGAAAAATGAACATGAAAGATCTCACGATCATAAAATTATACATCATGTTAACATATCAACAAAGAAGTCATTCTATCTTCAAAACATGCAATTGAAAACCTATCTGAAATATTATAGATATGACATCTCTACATTTATTAGACCTAGGAATTAATGAACTAGGTCAATTTTCGGATGGACAATTATTTAGAACAATAAGATATCAAAATATGTATGGGGGTCCGCGAAATTAAATAAGTTCTTCAAGGGGTCCGCGAAGTAAAAATCGGTGGGAACCGCTGGACTAGACTATAGACTAGACTATAGACTAGACTATAGACTAGACTATAGACTAGACTAGACTAGACTATAGACTAGACTATAGACTAGACTATAGACTAGACTATAGACTAGACTATAGACTAGACTATAGACTAGACTATAGACTAGACTATAGACTAGGCTATAGACTAGACTATAGACTAGACTATAGACTAGACTATAGACTAGACTATAGACTAGACTATAGACTAGACTATAGACTAGACTATAGACTAGACTATAGACTAGACTATAGACTAGACTATAGACTAGACTATAGACTAGACTATAGACTAGACTATAGACTAGACTATAGACTAGACTATAGACTAGACTATAGACTAGACTATAGACTAGACTATAGACTAGACTATAGACTAGACTATAGACTAGACTATAGACTAGACTATAGACTAGACTATAGACTAGACTATAGACTAGACTAGACTAGACTAGACTAGACTATAGACTAGACTATAGACTAGACTATAGACTAGACTATAGACTAGACTATAGACTAGACTATAGACTAGACTATAGACTAGACTATAGACTAGACTAGACTATAGACTAGACTAGACTAGACTATAGACTAGACTATAGACTAGACTATAGACTAGACTAGACTATAGACTATAGACTAGACTATAGACTAGACTATAGACTAGACTATAGACTAGACTATAGACTAGACTATAGACTAGACTATAGACTAGACTATAGACTAGACTATAGTCTAGACTATAGACTAGACTATAGTCTAGACGATAGACTATACTATAGACTAGACTATAGACTAGACACTATGTAGAGAATATGCTAAACTATACCCTAGACTATAGTCTAGATAGACCAGAATCAGGTAATTACCAAATGAAGATTCATTTAACCTGGAAATAATTTTTGTGTACCACCCTAATATATATACATGAAATAACTAATGAATAGTTAGTTAATAGTATTCGTGTTGGTTTTCTAAACGCCACTAATTAACAATGAGGGCACTAAAGGTAAAAACACTACAAATACATTTTGTTCCATTCAGCATATAAGTTCTGTGTTTGTTTCGGAAGAATAAAAAAAGTTCGCGATACCTTTATAAGAATTATTAATATGTATTAGTCGATTATGTGACATGCTTCAAGACGAATATCCACCTTTCTTAGAAATCGATCTCGATCATGGGCTTATGAAATTAGTCAATTTTGCTTTTATGTTTCGATTATTGATTTTTATGGGTTCAACCTATATCTCAAGCAACCTTATTCTTTTCCACATTTATTTGGTACAAAACCAGAAATTAATGGAAAAAATGCATTTTGTACAAGTACACTACTAATATTTTTGCAAGAAGCTAAAAAAAATATATATTTAAGCCAAATGAAAAATTGTTCATGCCGACTGTTCAGCATTTTATGATGAATCGACACTAATTATAATATTTTGTACAATGTACATAATTATGCCTTGAGTGTAGCAAACACAAAATAAATAATAATAAATAAATCATGATCTTTGCTGCATTTCTTTAGTAAATTGAAAATCAGGTGCAAACAAAATTGACTACCGTGAACATTAATCATGCAGATTTTTCTTGCTGTAGATGGAACGCTTCTTCAATTCACTTAAAAATTAAAATGCACTTGACCAGTGGATAAATGAATATATTTAATGAAAAGTGGAGAATAATGTATTTTGAGAAAAGCTAAGAGCTAATGATGTTTCGAGGGATCCAAAAAGTGGTCCCCATTTCTCCCTATATTTAGTTACACTTTTCTAATAAATTTCTTTAAACTAAATCCACTTCCCATGATTATGTATTTATATAATTTTACAAAATTATTATGTATAAACATAAACAAATTATCAATGCTTTAATACCTTTTGTTTTATAAATAAGTAAAATATAATTATTTACAATCAAATGTAATTTATTTAAGTTGAACCACATGAAAAAAACAAAGCATACATAAATTATGTCGTTACATCATAAACGCAAATAGTTTGAAATTATTACCCACAATCACATGTCTATATGTACATAGTTACAGAATTATGTTTGGGAATAAATCGTAATAATATTTCACTTATTTATTTAGCTTTTTAAATTATTATAAAAAAATTATGTGAAGCATAATTGCGTGAAATGGAAAATGCAGCCATAAAATATAAAACAAAAAAACTCAAAACTGACATTAAGGGTAAGCGAACAAAAATAACTTGTCCTAAGAATTACAAAGGCTAAAGACCAGACTAAAGAATAGCTTATACTAAAGTCTAGTCTATAAACTATAAACTAGCCAATAGACTAAGGACAACACAATAGACAAAACTATAGACTAGAATATAGTCCCGACTATAGAATAGACAATAAACTGGATTATAGACTAGAGTATAGACTAGACTATTGTCCAGGCTATTCTCCAGACAATAAATTAGACTAAAGACTAGACTATAGACTAGCCTAGCCTCCAGACTATAAACTAGACTATAGACGAGACTATAGAAGAGACTGTAAACTAGACTATGGACGAGACTATAGACCAGACTATAGACTAGACTATAGACAAGACTATAGACTAGACTAGAATAGAGACTAAACTATAGACTAGAATAGAGACTAGACTATAGACTAGACTATAGACTATGGACTAGACTATAGACTAGACTATAGACCAGACTATAGACTAGACTATAGACTAGACTATAGACTAGACTATAGACTAGACTATAGACTAGACTATAGACTAGACTATAGACTAGACTATAGACTAGACTATAGACTAGACTATAGACTAGACTATAGACTAGACTATAGACTAGACTATAGACTAGACTATAGACTAGACTATAGACTAGACTATAGACTAGACTATAGACTAGACTATAGACTAGACTATAGACTAGACTATAGACTAGACTATAGACTAGACTATAGACTAGACTATAGACTAGACTATAGACTAGACTATAGACTAGACTATAGACTAGACTATAGACTAGACTATAGATTAGACTATAGACTAGACTATAGACTAGACTATAGACTAGACTATAGACTAGACTATAGACTAGACTATAGACTAGACTATAGACTAGACTATAGACTAGACTATAGACTAGACTATAGACTAGACTATAGACTAGACTATAGACTAGACTATAGACTAGACTATAGACTAGACTAGACTATAGACTAGACTATAGACTAGACTATAGACTAGACTATAGACTAGACTATAGACTAGACTATAGACTAGACTATAGACTAGACTATAGACTAGACTATAGACTAGACTATAGACTAGACTATAGACTAGACTATAGACTAGACTATAGACTAGACTATAGACTAGACTATAGACTAGACTATAGACGACTATAGACTAGACTATAGACTAGACTATAGACTAGACTATAGACTAGACTATAGACTAGACTATAGACTAGACTATAGACTAGACTATAGACTAGACTATAGACTAGACTATAGACTAGACTATAGACTAGACTATAGACTAGACTATAGACTAGACTATAGACTAGACTATAGACTAGACTATAGACTAGACTATAGACTAGACTATAGACGACTATAGACTAGACTATAGACTAGACTATAGACTAGACTATAGACTAGACTATAGACTAGACTATAGACTAGACTATAGACTAGACTAGAGACTAGACTATAGACTAGACTATAGACTAGACTATAGACTAGACTATAGACTAGACTATAGACTAGACATAGACTAGACTATAGACTAGACCATAGACTAGACTATAGACTAGACTATAGACTAGACTATAGACTAGACTATAGACTAGACTATAGACTAGACTATAGACTAGACTATAGACTAGACTATAGACTAGACTATAGACTAGACTATAGACTAGACTATAGACTAGACTATAGACTAGACTATAGACTAGACTATAGACTAGACTATAGACTAGACTATAGACTAGACTATAGACTAGACTATAGACTAGACTATAGACTAGACTATAGACTAGACTATAGACTAGACTATAGACTAGACTATAGACTAGACTATAGACTAGACTATAGACTAGACTATAGACTAGACTATAGACTAGACTATAGACTAGACTATAGACTAGACTATAGGACTAGACTATAGACTAGACTATAGACTAGACTATAGAGTAGACTATAGACTAGACTATAGACTAGACTATAGCTAACTATGACTAACTATAGACTAGACTATAGACTAGACTATAGACTAGAACTATAGACTAGACTATAGGACTATACTATAGACGAATAGACTATAGACTAGACTATAGACTAGGACTATAGACTAGACTATAGACTAGACTATAGACTAGACTATAGACTAGACTATAGACAGACTATAGGACTACTATAGACTAGACTAAGATAGACTATAGACTAGACTATAGACTAGACTATAGACTAGACTATAGACTAGACTATAGACTAGACTATAGACTAGAGACTATAGACTAGACTATAGACTAGACTATAGACTAGACTATAGACTAGACTATAGACTAGACTCTATAGGACTAGACTATAGACTAGACTATAGGAACTAGACTATAGACTAGACTATAGGACTAGACTATAGACTAGACTATAACTAGACTATAGACTAGACTATAGACTAGACTATGACTAGACTATAGACTAGACTATAGACTAGACTATAGACTACTAGACTAGACTATAGACTATAGACTAGACTATAGACTAGACTATAGACTAGACTATAGACTAGACTATAGACTAGACTATAGACTAGACTATAGACTAGACTATAGACTAGACTGTAGACTAGACTGTAGACTAGACTATAGACTACACTATAGACTAGTCAATAGACTAGACTAAATACTAGACTAAAGACTAGACTAGACTAAATACTAGACTAATGACTAGACTAAAGACTAGACTAAAGACTAGACTAAAAACTAGACTTAAAACTAGACTAATGATTAGACTATAGTCTAGACTAGACTAAAAACTAGTTCAAGTCTTGACTAAAGAATAGACTACAGACTAGACTATACACTAGACTAAAGACTATGCTGACTATTATGTTTTTTTTTTAATTTTCCTTATCATTTACTAACTGCAAACCCTGTACTCATTAAAAATTATTATGCGAAACGTGCGCCTGCGTTTATTTGTGGGAGTATGTATGAAAACAACTAGACCTCATTTGAGCTACATACGTTATACAATACGGAAATTATTGAGACTTAATTAGAATCGCTAACAAAGTAAATGTTACATGCCAACAAAAAGAAGAATTCTTATTCTCTCTGTTACACTTGTTGATCTAAGACATTTCTTTAACTGAAACTGAAATAAAAAAAGGTTTACAGATTGTTAGTAAAAGAAAAATAGAAGAAAGAAATGAACTTAATCATGGAAGCATAAAAAAAAATCCACAAACATTTTTGTTATAATATTTTTTAGATGTCGAAAAAAAAATCTGACAGTTAGCACTATGGCATTAAAGTATAATGAATGTAAAAATGTTTACATATATAAATTGTGGAAAATATGTTTAATAGGATTTTAGAAATTACTTTTGTAAAGATTTAGTTTCTTGTGGGTTATCGTAAAGAAATTTCTCAAAATCTTAGTTGCAGCCCATTGTGCAATTTAGTTTAAAGGCGGAACTAAACAATTCATTTTATTTAGGTTTCTTTTAAGATGATTTTAAACAATATAATTATTTATATTTTATATAAATACATACATACATATGTTAACATATTTATAACTTCAGACATATTTTCGAAATAATAATGTTTAAGGTCAATAACTCGCACATTCTTATATTAATTAAACAAAAGTGCCAACTAAGCTTTTACTGATTTTTACAAAAAAATATCACCCCAGGCAAGAAAAGATTTTCTCATAAAGTCAGCAGTTCTCTTTTCTAAGATTTTTTAAGTTTTATACAAACATTTTTAAACTTTAAATGCAGCATAGCAACTTCTGTCTAAATTTATTTAATATTTTTGCATATTTTATAGTTTTTTAAACCGACAGCTGCATAAAACAACATTCCTAAAATTCATCTTCATAGAATCTTCAGACAAAATTATTTGAAAAGAAACACTTGTATAATTTGACTTTTCTTCTTATTTAATTGTAAATTTTTTTTAAAAAGTTTAATATTACTATACCTATACATACATATCTCTTTCTATTCATTTAAAATGAAACGTGATTTAAAATTTACAATTTAAAAGTGCAATGACATATTGTCATTCTAAACCATCAGTTAAATGAAAAATAAAAGAAATACGAGCGCTATATTCGGCTGTGCTGAATCTTATATACCCTTCACCATAGTGTATTTTAAAAAATATTAGTTTTTAAATAATGTTTTTTGTTTGAAATCGGTCCATTATTTCACCAAGCCCCTCTACAACCGGACAATCCGATTTTGACTTTTAGCCAAAATGTTTAATGTACTCGTATTTCGACAAAAAGAGACACAACTGGGTTTTTTACTACCCTTGATGATCCTGCCGTTTCTTTCAATGATCGGGCCAAATTTGACCCTAGCCCCCAGATTTACTTAAAAATTTTTAGCTTAAAGAGAATTCAATAAAACCTCTTCTGGCCTTAATTGCAAAGGCAAGAAGTCGTCGAAATGGATTTAGGAACACATTCCAGCCCTTAAACCACGAAATAATGCCTAACTAAAAGTTTTCTCTGAGGAAGAAGTCCAAAAGGCTGAATTCATACAATAATTTCCTTATATTGAAGGACAAAATGAGGACCTTCGAAGGAGTATTGGAAGATTTTGAATCGGGCCAGTAAAGGTAACAATCTTATCGACAAAACCCGGGGGCAAAGAATGACGAATACAAAAAGGTGGACGTTGTCGTAATGGAACGAATGGTTGAGAGAAACAATATCTGCACACCTTATCTATCTTCTTCTGCCGCCATAGACTCCCATTTCAAAGCGACCACAATACCCGATATGCCTATAAGAGACATAGCCAATTCCACTTACTAGATCATAGAAAATCAAGGACTCTACTTGTCCCAAAAAGTCTCCAGTAAAGCGACTTCAACACCCGAGGCGTCTATGGGGGACAACTTGTCCCAAAAAGTCTCCTGTAAAGCCCGTAAGTTCGAGCAAGGTTATGACTTCCTCGACAAAAAAGCTAACCACTGTATCCATAATGGAAATAACGCCGGCAACAGGTACAACGTTTCTGCGCAAGAATCTATGCTCAAAGGAGGCAGACAAATGGAGAAGAAACCTGGCAAACGCTAATGCCTCAAAACGTTGATAACAATATTGGCAACAGATACATTAAGTGCCTCCAGTTGAACCTACATCTTTTCAAGACAGCTTCCTATATGCTATGTCTTAAGTTCACCGAGAATCTCTCGGATTTATGGAAGATTTTGATCTCGCCGATATCTGGAGCCTTCGGAAAATTGATTTCAACATACATACAGACGGACGGACGGTCGGATAGACGAACAGACTTGATATACAAATCGAATCTAAAGAGATCAAGCAAAATGTTGCCGACTTAATTGTATTTTATATATGTATTTTTATGTCATTTGGACCTACCACGCCAGACATCTGTAAATTAACTTATAAATACCGTATGAAAAATTGCGATGCATTTTTTTTTTGTTTTCTTCCGAGATATAAAAAGTTCGTCTAGGTTCTCAACGATCAGCTTCGTTTCACTTCCGCTATACCTAAGAGCTGGCTTGTATCTTCGGAAGTACGATTGGATCTCTTAAGCTTCGAATATACATACATGTTATGTTCTTTAGGGAGGACGAGTTATGGCTGCAGAAAATACAGTCTGGTGAGATAAATACTTCTGCTATCGGTCAACGTACGACTTATTATGGGAAAATACAACTACTAATACAATCCGAGAAGATAAATTTATCAGCTCCTGTCGGCTAACTATACAATCCGGCGAGATAAATGCTTCGGCTATCGGTCGGCTAACGATTAAATATCAAAACATATGACAACGAATATAACCCCTGAATATAAATTATTCAGCTCTCATCGGCTAACTATAAGTCATAGACTAAGACTAGTTAGAGTATACAGTCTGGCTTAGGATCCCAATCGGCTGCCGATTAACTATGGGAAAATACAACTATGTAGGTAATCCGATGAGATAAATTCTTCTCAATCAATTAACTACTACTTAACAGTTAAGGTTTCGGTAGGTTTCGGTAGGTGGGTTAACTGCGGTATTAGTATTAGTATGAAAAAACCAACTGCGCTTCCTTTTTTTGTTATATATCAAAAATTACTGGGTCAGCAGTGAGCATAAGTAGTAAGAGGATGGATTGACTTCCTTTCTTCTTCCTTTATTCTTGTTATATATAAAAAATCGCATAAACTGTTTGCGAATTATAAGAGATAATGTTGTGTTATATAGCCCAGCAAAAACTAACATATAAAATAATCGCAAAATTTTTACTGGGTTAGCAGTGAACATAAGTAGTAAGAGGATGGATTGAAATTTGTAACTGCACATTATAATATATCCAATATCAAAAAAAAAGTTTAGAAACCACTGTGACACGTTTTACCACTGTGTAACATGTCGCAAAATATTAACCCAAAAAAATATTAGCCAAACTAACATGCAATATTCTATTTTCACATAATATTGCAAAAAAAGTTCATTAAACGTTATAGTTTATTTATTTTTTTGACTATTTTTATAAAAAAAATATTAATAAAAAATCAATTATGTGAACATATGTGAACACAATATGATGACGTTGACGCTTTAATGTCTAGGAACAAACAATTTAAGTTTTAATGGCTCAAATTTATGGAAATTGTTTTGTTTTTAGAATTTTTTTGCAATTTTATAAAATGCTTAGATGGCAAACTTTAAATTTTAACAAACAATTAATATGATGTCAAACATTTGTATAAAAAATACCTATTTTTATTTTTATAAAAAATTGAGTCATTGACTTGTTTAAGTAATTTATATATATTTTTATGCATTCAGCTAAAATTTTGCAGTAAAAATATTATTACAAATATCGTACGATCGCTGATCAGCTTATGAATGTTTTTTTTTAAGTTTGTTTTCTGCTTTACAGCAATAATTGTGGGTCAAGATTTTATAATTGTAAGACTACACATCGGTTTTAAGATGTAAAAACTGCAAGTAATGGATTTTTTAATTAAACAAAGTAGATTTCTAGAGCTCTATTTATAATAGAGTTCCGCTTTTGACGAAAAATTTTCTAAAAATAAAGTGTGTGGGCGTGGCACCTCCCATATAAAGAAAATTTTAAATTAGTATATCTGAGAAAATAGAACAGTTATAACCTTCAAACTTTGTTGGAACCTCTGTAGTGTCAATATAAGTATTTAAAACAAAAAAGGGCGAACTATCAATAAGGGGCGTGGCACCTTGCATATGAGTTAAATATAAAAATAAGTTTATTTGAAAAACTATTAGAGATAGAATCTTAAAATTTTATATAAAGAACTTTAACATACGTGTGAATATTTGGTGGAAATTTGCGGACTTTCACTAGGGGGACATGGTCCCCTTATATCTGAAAAAATAATTAGAGCTAAAATCCTTAATAGTAAAATTTGTTGAAAATATTCTATCAAAAGAATTTTGTTCTATAAGCAAACAAGTAAAATTGTATAGTCGGGCATGACCGACCATATGATACCCTACACCAGTGGTTATGGTAAAAATGTGGATTATTTTTTTTAATAATTAAGCATTTAATTCGATATTTATCTTAATACAGAAATTTGTAAAAAAAGAGATTTTCTAAAAGAGGGGTTATATGGGGGCAGGGGGTTAATATGGTCCTATCCTTAAAATTTTGGTATATGGATTTACGACTTTTAAGTCATTTTCTGAAGGAAGGACTTTATATGGGGGCTTGGGTCAAATGACTAAGTTTTGCCAATTTTTGGAGAGATACAAGAACAATTAACATATTTATGAGCTTAAAAGCCCCATCCGGGCGGTACGGTTGTATGGGGGCTAAACGAAATAATGGACCGATTTTTAACATTTTCAATATGAATCGTCCTTGGGTCAAAATAAGAGTATGTGCCCAATTTCATCAATTTATCTTGAAAATTGCAACCTGTAGCGTGCGCACAAGATGTACACGGACACACAGACGGACAGACAGACAGACGGTGTTACAAACAACATCACAAACGCACAATACCCTCCCCACTTTAGTGGTGTAGAGTATACATTTGGACAAATTTTCAATAAGATTTTGAAAAATTTTATATAAATAAAAAGTTTTGAAAAATTGTCTATAAAAAAAATTAAAAATTTTTAAACAATTTTCTATAAAAAAATTATTTTGAAAAAATTTCTATAAATAACAAATTTTGAAAAATTTTCCATAAATAAAAAATTTTGAAAAATTTTCTATAAATAAAGTTTTGAAAAAGTGTCTATAAAAAATTAAAAATTTTTGAAAAATTTTCTATAAAAAAAAATATTTTGAAAAAATTTCTATAAATAACAAATTTTGAAAAATTTTCCATAAATAAAAAATTTTGTATAAATAAAAAATTTTCTATAAATAAAGTTTTGAAAAAGTGTCTATAAAAAAAATTTAAAATTTTTGAAAAATTTTCTATAAAAAAAAATTATTTTGAAAAAATTTCTGTAAATAACAAATTTTGAAAAATTTTCCATAAATAACAAATTTTGAAAAATTTTCTATAAATAAAAAATTTTTTAGATTTGAATTTGAAATGCAACATTTAGATTAGAATCATTGTAAAAATAAACAATTAAGATTGAGTTTTTATAGAAAATTTTTTTAAATTTTTTTATTTATAGAACATTTTTTTAAATTTTTTTATTTATAGAAAATTTTTCAAAATTTTTTATTTATAGAAAATTTTAAAAAATTTTTTATTTATAGAAAATTTTAAAAAATTTGTTATTTATAGAAAATTTTTCAAAATTTTCTAGAAAAACTCAATCTTAATTGTTTATTTTTACAATGATTCTAATCAAAATGTTGCAATTCAATTGCAATTCATTTAAATAATAATTTTAATATTCTATCAACAATTTATTACTCATTTTAACTATTAATTATCATGTTGTTTAATAAAAAACAATTAATTATAGTTTTGTAAATTCAACACGTGTTTATAGTTCGTATGCAGTGACAACATCTTATGTAAATTTTTTGTTATTTAATTTAACACTTTGATTTTCATTTGTTTTATTAATATTTATTACAATAATTATAACAGCAGCCACAAAGGAAAATGATACTAAACTATTATATACGAATTGATTGCATTTCAATTGATTATTAAATTTCTACGTAATCATCATTATTATCTACCATCCAATCAACCAACACAGATTGTATTTATTTGTTGTAAAATTTATATTAATAAAAAAAATAAATCTGAATAAATTTAATATTTCTATATTTAGTTTTTATACTTATTTGTAATCTGTTTGGTTAATAGCTAGAGTACAAAGTTCTTGAACGTGTTTCTTTTTTCTTCACTTTAATTTTAATTAATACAATTTTAAATTCAATGGTCAATTGAATTAATTAAGGAATTGTATTCCTTAAGAGCAGTACAAACAAAGGCACACTAAGTACAACAAACGAAATTTAGATCGTTTATTATAGAGTGAGAGTAAAAGCAATACCTAGTTGTTCAAATTGCTTAACCGCTTACTGTCTACCTTACGTGTTTACTTTCATATTTACTGTCTAGAAAATAAGGTCATATAGGGATATTGCATTTTGTTATTTTTAAAAACGTAGCAAATAGCGGAATTTCTCAAAGAAACGAACAGATTTTTGGGGAAAGAAATACATATGTATGTATGTGATTACAGATTATATTTTTAGTTAGTTAGTTAGCTAGTTAGTTAGTTAGTTAGTTAGTTAGTTAGTTAGTTAGTTAGTTAGTTAGTAGTTAGTTAGTTAGTTAGTTAGTTAGTTAGTTAGTTAGTTAGTTAGTTTGTTAGTTAGTTTGTTAGTTAGTTAGTTAGTTAGTTAGTTAGTTAGTTAGTTAGTAGTTAGTTAGTTAGTAGTTAGTTAGTTAGTTAGTTAGTTAGTTAGTTAGTTAGTTAGTAGTTAGTTAGTTAGTTAGAGTTAGTTAGTTAGTTAGTTAGTTAGTTAGTTAGTTAGTTAGTTAGTTAGTTAGTTAGTTAGTTAGTAGTTAGTTAGTTTAGTTAGTTAGTTAGTTAGTTAGTTAGTTAGTAGTTAGTTAGTTAGTTAGTTAGTTAGTTAGTTAGTTAGTAGTTAGTTAGTTAGTTAGTTAGTTAGTTAGTTAGTTAGTTAGTTGTAGTTAGTTAGTTAGTTAGTTAGTACGTTAGTAGTTAGTTAGTTAGTTAGTTAGTAGTTAGTTAGTTAGTTAGTTAGTTAGTTAGTTAGTTAGTTAGTTAGTTAGTTCGTAGTAGTTAGTTAGTTAGTTCGTTAGTTAGTAGTTAGTTAGTTAGTTAGTTAGTTAGTTAGTTAGTAGTTAGTTAGTTAGTTAGTTAGTAGTTAGTTAGTTAGTAGTTAGTTAGTTAGTTAGTTAGTTAGTTAGTTAGTTAGTTAGTTAGTTAGTTAGTTAGTTAGTTAGTTAGTTAGTTTAGTTAGTTAGTTAGTTAGTTAGTTAGTTAGTTAGTTAGTTAGTTAGTTAGTTAGTTAGTAGTTAGTTAGTTAGTTAGTTAGTTAGTTAGTTAGTTAGTTAGTTAGTTAGTTAGTTAGTTAGTTAGTTAGTTAGTTAGTTAGTTAGTTAGTTAGTTAGTTAGTAGTTAGTTAGTTAGTTAGTTAGTTAGTTAGTTAGTTAGTTAGTTAGTTAGTAGTTAGTTAGTTAGTTAGTTAGTTAGTTAGTTAGTTAGTAGTTAGTTAGTTAGTTAGTTAGTTAGTTAGTTAGTTAGTTAGTTAGTTAGTTAGTTAGTAGTTAGTTAGTTAGTTAGTTAGTTAGTTAGTTAGTTAGTTAGTTAGTTAGTTAGTTAGTTAGTTAGTTAGTTAGTTAGTTAGTTAGTTAGTTAGTTAGTTAGTTAGTTAGTTAGTTAGTTAGTTAGTTATTTAGATAAAAATTTTTATTTGCAAGAAATTTTCAATATTTTTTTCTAATTATATAAAAAGCTATTTCTAATAAAAAATCTTAATTGGCGCATGTTAAGACTACTGAAATGTCAACTACTGCTTGTCAGTTGTCAGTCTATAAAATAAACCAACTGGCGCTTGATTTTATTGTCGTATAACATCTCCTTCTAACTACAATATTAAAATGTCTAAAGATTATTTTTATACTAAAACGCGTATATATTTACAAAACATAAATAGCTTGTACATCACATCATTCAAAACATTTAATTGTGCACATTAATGCCATAAACAATTACTTAACCAACTCTAGAATATTAACTATTCTTACAGGCAAGATTAAAAATATAAAAAAAAATCCAGTAAATAAATCACTTAAATAGTTAGCCATTTATGGCTGAGTAACGTGAATGAAATTCAAACAAATCAATCATAAGAAAAGCATATAATTTATGTCATGACATTAAATGCCATGAGAATTTTTAATAGCTGCGGCATTATAGGGGTTCATATAAATGAGTGTACAAGAATGCACATTCATACATATCTATTGTAATTTCTAACACCTTTAACACACTGTAATCATGTCTGTTCATCTGTCTGTGCTTTGTATTAATCAAGCAAATCAAATGCAATACATGTTGCTTTGACTCACGTGCCAAAATTGCAACAACAGATGCTGGTGCCACAAAGATAGAAAAATCTCATTGGCTCCACCAGATAATGAAGTAGATTTTAAGAGATTTAAATAAATACATTGCAGCAAAGTGCATATTTAATGCAATATATGTATGTATTTACATGCTTAATTTAAACATTTAAGTAAAATATGTTTTGTAGAAAAATATAAAGCAAACAAAACACACCTTATAATGGTCACGATATTAAATTTAGAATAAAAATATTTTTTATTACAATTTCAAATTATCATATATATTTTTTGCAAAAAATAATTTATACTTAAACTTGTAAAATTATGCAATTTTAGATGACAATTATTTAAAATCTGTAATTTGGCTGAAAATGTATCTGAATTTACCTGTAATGAAATTTAGCCAAAAATAAATGGTTGTTGAATATTGTACGGCATTCATGGTTTATGTTTAGGTTTGTATATATTTATACCAATAATATCGTTAAAGTCAATCATAAAATATGCCATAAAAAAGTACCTAATTGTTTGTTAATCAGGTTGCTCTACTCCCACACTGGAAATCATGCAAATATATGTTTGCTACTATTTTAAGGCAATACACTACTTAGTACAAAGTACAAAGATCACTGAAGTAGCCCCATCATTGGGATTTAGTAGTTAAAACTCTTTTTTATCTAGTGTAGAGTTATGTACACCCGGCAAACTAACTAACTAACTAACTAACTAACTAACTAACTAACTAACTAACTACTAACTAACTAACTAACTAACTAACTAACTAACTAACTAACTAACTAACTAACTAACTAACTAACTAACTACTAACTAACTAACTAACTAACTAACTAACTAACTAACTAACTAACTAACTAACTACTAACTAACTAACTAACTAACTAACTAACTAACTAACTAACTAACTAACTAACTAACTAACTAACTAACTACTAACTACTAACTAACTAACTAACTAACTACCTACTAACTAACTACCTAACTAACTAACTAACGAACTAACTAACTAACTAACTAACTAACTACCTAACTAACTACCTAACTAACTAACTAACTAACTACTAACTAACTAACTAATAACTACTAACTACTAACTAACTAACTAACTAACGAACTACTACTAACCTAACTAACTAACTAACTAACTAACTAACTAACTAACTAACTAACCCTAACCTAACTAACTACCTAACTAACTAACTAACTAACTAACTAACTAACTAACTAACTAACTAACTAACTAACTACTACTAACTAACTAACTAACTAACTAACTAACTAACTAACTAACTAACTAACTAACTACCTAACTAACTAACTAACTACTACCGAACTAACTAACTACCTAACTACTAACTAACTAACTAACTAACTAACTAACTACCTAACTAACTAACTAACTAACTAACTAACTAACTAACTAACTACCTAAACTAACTAACTAACTAACTAACTAACTAACTAACTAACTAACTAACTACCTAACTAACTAACTAACTAACTAACTACCTAACTAACTACCTAACTACACCTAACTAACTAACTAACTAACTAACTAACTAACTAACTAACTAACTAACTAACTAACTAACTAACTAACTAACTAACTAACTAACTAACTAACTAACTAACTAACTAACTAACTAACTACCTAACTAACTAACTAACTAACTACCTAACTAATTAACTACCTAACTAACTAACTAACTAACTAACTAACTAACTAACTAACTAACTAACTAACTAACTAACTAACTAACTAACTAACTAACTAACTAACTAACTAACTAACTAACTAACTAACTAACTAACTAACTAACTAACTAACTAACTAACTAACTAACTAACTAACTAACTAACTAACTAACTAACTAACTAACTAACTACCTAACTAACTAACTAACTAACTAAACTTTCATGGGTACATGAAAGATGTTCCGATTACCTCTCCTTACATTTCACAAAGCAACGATTTTGGAAATTATGTATGTACTTAGTATTGCCTAGACAAATTCTGGACAAAATGAAGTATAGTTTTACAGCGGAAGACCTACAGCATCCAGACATTACTTAATTAATACTATTTAAAGCTGATAGTAAGTATTAGCCTTAAAAAAGTATGCCGCTATAGGAAATTAAAAACTCTAATGAAATTTTTAATTTTACACAATTTTATAGTTTGTTACAAAATTAAAATATGAAATTTTTTGAAATTTCCAAAAAATCTAACGGCCTAATTAGTAACAAACAATTAACACACCGTTAAGCAAGATCTTTTTACAGATTTAATTTATGCCACAAAAACTGGTGGAAATATGAGCAGCTAATTAAAATTTCAGTTTTATTTAATTTATTCTTTTAATTAGCACACAAAACAATAAAACAAAACTATTAAAACTGAAATCCAAAAAACCACCACCCACCCACAACAGCAAAACGCATACAAAACTAAATGCATATTAATTACAAAAAAAAATGAAATGAAATGATTTCTTAAAAATATCACAAATGCAGACAAGTGAAACCAAACAGTAAAGAAAATATTATTATAAATATTTATATAAAAGGGGGGGGTGGTCTTAAGTAAAGTAGAAAAACATTTAATACTTACCACAAAACCATTGTAATGGATTTTATGCTTCCGTGTTATATCAATAAACTGACCATTAGTTTCGAGGCTGCTGCTTTTACTCTCAAACGCACTATGGCTTGTAGAGCTGTGAAGATGATGGTCATTTGGTGTAAAATTATTGAAAAAATCAGGTGTATTAGGTGGCCAACTAATGTTAGCTGCTGCTGGAAGATGATAATAAGTGGCGGTGTTGTTGTTAGTATTGGTTTTTGTGGCAACAGTGTTGTTAACAGCTTTGACTGCCACAGAGAAATAAACACAATTTGTAAATAAACTTGTTATTAAAATACAAATTAAGCCACTAGGTGAACACATTATTATTTATATATACACTTGGTTCTTTTTGTTAAAACGTCAGCAATAATAAATAAAAGAAGAAAAAACTATTAATAGTTTTTAAGTATTTTTTGTATTTTTTTACTGCATTTTTGTATGAAAAATTTAGGCCATTTATTGGGCCATAATCTAGATTGCTTTGTAGGTGGTAAATTTATTTGTTAACATTTTAAACATTTTTTTTTTTTTTTTTCAAAATATTTAGCCAATTCGTTTTGATAATAAAATTTACTTTTTTTTGCAAAAATTGTTTTACATTTTTTTTTCTGGGTAATTTTAAAAAGTGAATGTACTGTGAAGAAAATTTATTTTAATTTGTTGTTTTTTTTCTATTTTTTCTCTAATCAATTTGTTTCTATTTCAAAGTTTTATTTTCAAAATAAGCACACGCTTGCATGTTGTAGCTAAATTTAACGGCAGTTAATTATTTTATTTTTTATTTGTAAGTTTATGCACTAATTAATTGTTATATTTAGTTTAGTTTTATAGTTAAGCTTTTATTTTAGTTTAAGTTGAGGTTTCTTTAAATTTTCTTGTTTTTTTTTCGCTCTCTTTTACTTTTAGTTATTTATTTATATTGTTGTTTTAGTTGTAATTGTATTTTGTATTATAATATTATTTGATTAAATTGTTAATGTTTGTATTACAGTTGTTTTGTTTACTTTGCAAGAATCACGCTTGTTGCTTAAATCTTTTGTTTTGTTTCACTACAAATACCATGTTTAGTTTTTGTTACCCTACAGACTATTTAGTGTATAAACATACTATATGATTATATGATTAAATGGGCAATTCAATTAAGTGACTAGTTTGTCAAAATAGATTCCAAGACGATCCTGCCAAGTCCATACTTAAGTCCGTCTTTCTGCTAAAAACGAATTTTGTCAAAGTTTGCTTTCTTTCAAACTCCCAGAATACAGTTTCTTTACTATAACTGCAATAGTTTGCCCGAGCTAACCAGTTACATACTCAAGTCCGTCTTTCTGTTAAAAACCAAATTTGTCAAGGTTTATATGATTTTGAATATAAGCAATATCAGACAGTTTCTTTACTATAACTCCTATAGTTTGAACCATTATTGTCGAAATACACAGTTTCTAAACCACAGTGTAGTAATATAATAAAGTCTTTAACACTGTAATACTATTACTTTTTACTTTTTGGAGTTATATCTAAAAAATGTTTTTGGTATTACAAAAGATAATTAACAAATACGAATGTTTATTAATTAGGGCAAATTACTAAGTAGTGTATAGTATAGAGAGCTAACATTCTATTCACATTTTTCTAATGAGAAATTATTAGTAAAATGTAATATTTTAACTATATATAACAACTTTTAATATTTCTTTACAGTTGACAATTCTGCAATTGCAAACGAAAAAATTGCCGATTAAAAAAAGTTTCTTATTACATTTTATCCACAATTAACATGAACATGTATATTGCATGTTCAACATATAGATTATTACCATAAAGGGTGTAACAAAATTTTCTAGTCCACAGACTATTGATTACTCAAGAGAATAATCTGTTGACAACTCAATAGCATAATCTATGGACTAGTCTATTGACTAGTACAAAGACTACTCCATTGATTACTCAATTAAATAGTATAATGGATACCTTATTGATGACTCTATTAACTAGTTTATTGACTAGTAAATGGGCTAATCGGTTGAGTATTTTGTGGACTAGTGCTCTGGGTAGTTTATTGTGTAGTCCTCTGAGTTGTCTATTCACTATTCTTGTCTTTATAATAGTCTATGGATTAGTACCTAGTTTGTGGACTACTTATTAGACATATAGAATAGTGGATAGACTAGTCTATTGACTAGTATATAAAATAGTCGATGTACTTGTATATAGAATAATCTATTGGCTAGTATATAGACTAGCATATATGATATTCTAAGAACTAGCCTACCGACTATTGATTAGTCTATTGACTATTGATTAGTCTATTGACTAATGCTCAAACAAGTCTATCGACTAGTCTACTGACCAGTCTATTATTGAATCTATTGATCAGTCTATTAACGAATCTATAAACTAGTCTATTGAGTTATCTATTGACTTGTAGATAAGTGCTAGTCTATTGAATTGTTTATTGACTAGTCTACTTACTAGACTATTGACTCGTCCATTGACTAGTCTACTTTCTATTTACCCAGTCTATGAACTTTTCTATAGAATAATCTATGGACTAGTCTTTGGACTAGTCTATCAACGACTCTAATCTATGGTCTAGTCTGTTGACTAGTCTATGGACTAGTCTTTCTACACTATAGAATAGTATATTGAAATGTTTATTAACTTGTCAATAAAATAGTCTATGGACTAATCTATGTACTAGTCTTCAGACTAGTCTATGCACTGGTCTCCTATTCTGCAGACTAGTCTATTGACAAATCCATTAAATATATAGAGTATACTCTATTTAGTACTATATACACTAGTCAATAAGCTAGTGTATGAACTATTCTAAGGTCTAATCTAGTCCCTTCAGTAATCTATTGAATTGTTCCTTAAGTTATCTATTATCTGGTCCCATATTATCTACTCTATTTACTAATCTATTGACTAATGAATAGTTTATAGACTAGTCTATAAAATATTCTTTAGACTATTCTAAAGACTCTGTCTGTGGACTAATATATAGAATTGTTTACTGACTATACTTTTGAGTAGTCTATGGACTAGTATATAGAATGGTTTATGTGTCAATGTATTAACTAGTCTATAGTGTAGTTTATTACTTTATTATGGACTAAACTAATGACCCATAATAATTCAATAATTCAGAAAATCTAAAAAGTACCATTTGTATGACGAAAAGTACGACAAATTCCCATTTTATAATGTTAATTCAATCAGTAAGCTTCCTGTTCAATTTTACGTCTTTTAGGATCTTTAAGATTAAGATTCAAAAAGTTCCAGTTGAAGAACAAAAAGTACTAAAAAATTTACTCTTTAGAGTTTTTCATTCCATTAGGATATATGTCTTATTATATGTTTCTATGTTTAATTTTATGTTTCTAAATTAAATGTTACAGAAAATTAAGTACCTTTTAAAGAACATAATAGTATCAAAAATTCCCATTTTATAGATTTTCAGTTAGTCCTGGATCTATACGCTTAATTTTATGTTCCTTGGTTCTCTATCATAGAAAACTCTAAGAGTGCCAGTTAATGAACGAAAAAGTACCAAAATGTGCCCTTTTATAGGTTATCACTTACTCCAGGCTTACTTTTTTGTTTCTGGTTTAATGTTATAGAAGAACAAAAAAGTACCAAAAAGTCCCCATTTATATGTTCTCATTTACTCCGGGCTCTACATGCTTAATTTTATGTTTCTAGCTTCAATATTATAGGAAACGCAAAAAGTACCTTTTGAAGAACGAAGAAGTATCAAAAGGTACCCTTTTATAGATTCTTATTTACTCCTGAATCTACATGCTTAATTTCATGTTTATATGTTCAATATTATAGAAAATTCGAATAGTACCTTTTGAAGAACGAAAAAGTACCAAAAATGTCCCCTTTTATAGGTTCTCACATACTCCGGCCCTACATGCTTAATTTAATGTTTCTAAGTTCAATGTTATAGAAAACTCAAGAACGAAAAAGTACAAAAAAGTTCCCTTTTATAGGTTCTCATTTACTCTGGGCTCAACTCTGATTGAATTGTTGAAAATGTGTGTCCCGAAGATATCTGGGGTCTTCAGAAAATTGATTTACAAACGGACAGACAGACATAGCTTAATCGACTTCGCTGTCTACAAAGATTTGGAATATATGTAATTTACAGGGTCGGAAAATGATATTAAAGAATAAGAAAGTGAAGGATATAAAAAAAAAAATTTAGAAAAATTTAGCATTCTTAATTTTGCAACACCCTTTATGAGCATATTGTATCTAGTAATAGTAATAATATGCGGTTAACTAACATTGTTTCATATTTATGTTACAATTTAAAGGTTTTAAATACAACACCATCATTTTAATCATTTTTCCAAGCAATAGAAGAAATAAAACTTATAAAAAGCAAGTAAGAAAGTATAGTCGGGCGTGGCCGACCATATGATACCCTACACCAGTTATGAATATTAAATGTGATTTATTTTTCATAATAAAGCATTTATCTTCAATATTCCCTTGTTCCGATACATTTAAGCAATTTATGGATGAAAAACTAATTTTCTGAAAGAGGCTTTATATGGGGGCTAGGGGCAAATATGGACCAAGCCCGGTAAAATTTTTTCAATATATTTATATTTACATAATATTTTATTGTGCTGAATTTCATCGCAATATTTGTGTTTATAAGTTAATTTGGGACATTCAAGTAATTTTCTGAAGGGGACTTTGTATGGGAGCTAGGGTCAAATGGGGCCCGATCGTTATGAAATTTGGCAGGGTCATCAAGACATCAATAAAAATTAGTTGTGCCGTATTTTATCGATATATCTGTATATTTAGCATAATTATGAGCTCAGAAGCCCTTTTCGGGGGTTCTGTTCTATGGGGGCTAGGTGAAATAATGGACCGATTTTAACCATTTTCAATAGGCTTCGTCCTTGGGCCAAATCAAACGTGCGTGCCAAATTTCATCCAATTATCTTGAAAATTGCGACCTGTACCTTGCGCACAAGGTTTACATGGACAGCCAGCCAGCCAGCCAGACGGACGGACATAGCTTAATCGACTCAGAAAACGATTCTAAGCCGATTGGTATACTTTAAGGTGGGTCTAGGACGAATATTTTTGTATGTTACAAACATCAGCACAAATCCAATATACCCTCCCCACTAAAGTGGTGTAGGGTATAAAAAGAAAATTATATTTTCTTTGTTTAACACACTAACTATTAAGCGTAAATAAGTAAAAACAAAGTTTTCGTTTTATAACTGTTTTGACTTTCTACTCAAGATGGGGACACAATCTAGATATGTAATTCCGAATTGTTTGGTGGTGGTGACAGTGTTAATAAAACCAATATGTCAAACTTGTCATTTAGTGGTTAAGCATTATTTCGAAAAACATAAGCATTAAAGGGGATTTAATAGGAAAAATTTTGTATTTTAAAAAAAATGATGAATTTTTAATAATCTGATTTAAATAAAAAAAAAAAAAACATTGATTTTTATGAAAAAATCAAATCAAATCATTGGAAAAGTCCTCCATGTTAATATTAAATCATTATACAAATTAATCATACGCACTGTCGTAAATAATTATGTCTTAATGATTAAATTTGTTTTAATTTTGTATCTCTTGTTCAATTGTTAACATTTAAATAGTTGTTTTTTTAGTTTGTAATAAAAAAGTACTTTTTTTTTTGGCCTGTTAATTTTCCATACAACAATTTAGTTACATTTTTTTTTATAAAATCACACTAGTTGGTGTTTTTTTTTAGCCAAATTACAAAGTCGTGCAATTATGTTTGAAAACTCAATGATTATGAACAA
The DNA here is from genome assembly GCF_015586225.1 of Lucilia sericata. NCBI lineage: Eukaryota > Metazoa > Arthropoda > Insecta > Diptera > Calliphoridae > Lucilia > Lucilia sericata. Next base: position 9,021 of record NW_023995072.1, on the reverse strand, counting down.
TTTTACATGAACTTTAACAAAAATGTGGTGGATAGTCATAGTAAATGGTGAAAAAACAGAGATACATATGATCTAGAGTACTAGATATACAAACATTTATTTTTGTTGTGATTAACAATTTGTTATTATTGTACCCTACTTTAAAACTAACGTATTATGGTTTTGTGCCTATGTTTGTAAAAGACAAAAGTAACAGTCGTATAAACACTTTAAAATATAACAATCGCTTCAAAATTTGTAGAGTAAACCATACCCATATGTAGTATGTCCACCCATCTAGAACTTATAATCTAACTATGCCCCCATACAACTTAACTACATGACAAAAATTATGATCAAAATTAATGGGAATGAGTTCCAAAAATGACCCTAACACTTTATGAAAAAGTCGAACCAATAATCAACGTTTTCTAACGAATTCTGTAAAATCTGGAAGTATTATCGTGGTAGGTATCATATGGTCGAACATGGTCAACTATAATTCTTTACTTGTTGAGTTATTTTTTTAAACCTTAAAAAATATTTAAATTTAGAAAACTAAAGTAAATAATTTGGCTTTTATTTTGTACCAAAAACAAAAATTAAATAATGTTTTATTTCAACCGTAACGTTTGGAAAAGTTTGAAAAACATATTTGTTTAGAAAATAAACATTAGAAGACTAAACAAGAATGGTTAGTAATAGACTGTTTGTTATGGAAAGTAATCGGTTAATGGTGAACTCGACTAAACTGAGTTTAAACCTGAATAAAGCACTTGGAATTTACATTATATTTTATACTATAAAATACTGTCTATAGTTCAATTCTAGTTCCACTTCAGTTGTGGTTTAGTTGTAGTTCAGTTCTAGTTCAGTTCTAGTTCAGTTCTAGTTCAGTTCTAGTTCAGTTTCTAGTTCAGTTCTAGTTCAGTTCTAGTTCAGTTCTAGTTCAGTTCTAGTTCAGTTCTAGTTCAGTTCTAGTTCAGTTCTAGTTCATCTAGTTCAGTTCTAGTTCAGTTCTAGTTCAGTTCTAGTTCAGTTCTAGTTCAGTTCTAGTTCAGTTCTAGTTCAGTTCTAGTTCAGTTCTAGTTCAGTTCTAGTTCAGTTCTAGTTCAGTTCTAGTTCAGTTCTAGTTCAGTTCTAGTTCAGTTCTAGTTCAGTTCTAGTTCAGTTCTAGTTCAGTTCTAGTTCAGTTCTAGTTCAGTTCTAGTTCAGTTCTAGTTCAGTTCTAGTTCTAGTTCAGTTCTAGTTCAGTTCTAGTTCAGTTCTAGTTCAGTTCTAGTTCAGTTCTAGTTCAGTTCTAGTTCAGTTCTAGTTCAGTTCTAGTTCAGTTCTAGTTCAGTTCTAGTTCAGTTCTAGTTCAGTTCTAGTTCAGTTCTAGTTCAGTTCTAGTTCAGTTCTAGTTCAGTTCTAGTTCAGTTCTAGTTCAGTTCTAGTTCAGTTCTAGTTCAGTTCTAGTTCAGTTCTAGTTCAGTTCTAGTTCAGTTCTAGTTCAGTTCTAGTTCAGTTCTAGTTCAGTTCTAGTTCAGTTCTAGTTCAGTTCTAGTTCAGTTCTAGTTCAGTTCTAGTTCAGTTCTAGTTAGTTCTAGTTCAGTTCTAGTTAAGACTAGAATTTTGACGTTAGTCTAAAATATATTCCAAATTATTTTCAAAATTTATATATTTTTCTTTTCTTTTAAATTGATAAAACAATGGTCATTTTGTTACTTACTCATTTAATTAAAAAATTTTAAATATAACGAATTTTTATTATTTTTAATAAATCCCAAATCGACTACTTGCCAACACTATTACTATTAAATATTTATGTATATTATAATAATTTAAACTAAAAACATAATTTTGTTTCAAATTTAATAATATTGCGTGGTATTTTTAATTAAAATTATAAAAAAAAATCAATTATACAAATTATTTTATTGTGATACATTAAAAACGTATTTTGTAAGGTCACTTTTGTTTTAATTTATTTTTCTAATTTAATATAATTTTTATTCTTTACAAATTACTGCAATTTTTTCAACTTTAAGAATTTGTTGTATTCATTAGTGTGTTAGAATTTCTTGTATTTAATAATTTATAATTCATATATATTTTTTTTAATTTGTTTAAATCACTATTTAATTACTTTTAAATTTGTCTTTTTCTAAACGAGTTGAATTTAAGTTTCCCGCGTTTAGCTGTTGAACACTGCGCTGGTTTAAACGCGAATGATCAAATAAATGAAAACTCTGCATGAAAATTATTCTTGTGTAAAGTAAATTGTTTGCAAACGTTGTGCTTTTTTTGAATTTTTTTATTTATATTTTTTTACAATCAAAACGAGTGTAGTACGATCGTCAATTGTAACGTTTTTCATCGTTGTTTGTTTGTTTTTTAGTTTATTTTTTTTAAGAGATCGTTAACTTTCGTTTGATGAAAACTTCATTTAAATTGGAACCCCAACAACACAAACAAACAAAAGGTTCTTGTAAAGAATGTTGCCAATTGTGGCGATTTTGTAGTGTCAGTTGAAATATCGTCTATAGACAAGACTATAGCCTATAGCCTTTACTATAGAACAGACTGAATTGGCTATAGTTAATGGTTTATATTGTAATACAGGCTATAGTTCAATTAATAGTTTGGATTAAAGGCCAGACTGTAGTGTGGGCTATAGACCAGACTATAATCTCGGCTATAGACCAGACTATAGTCTCAACTATAGACCAGACTATAGTCTCGACTATAGACCAGACTATAGTCTCGACTATAGACCAGACTATAATCTCGACTATAAACTATGGTCTCGATTATAGACCAGATTATAGTCTCGACTATAGACCAGACTATAATCTCGACTATAAACTATGGTCTCGATTATAGACCAGATTATAGTCTCGACTATAGACCAGACTATAGTCTCGACTATAGACCAGACTATAGTCTCGACTATAGACCAGACCTGGGCGATTTCCATTAATTTTGCATTAACATTAAATTAAAAAAAAGTTAATTTAATGTAAAAAATATTGCATTAACATTAAATTTTTAAAATTTAATGCATTAAATTTCCATTAACATTAAATATTTTTGAATTTAATGCATTAATTTTACATTAACATTAAATATTTTTCAAATTAATGCATTAATTTTGCATTAACATTAAATATATCTGAATTTAGTGCATTAATTTTACATTAACATTAAATAAGCAATAAAATTAATGCATTAATATTCCATTAACATTAATATATATAAAAATTGATAAACATAAATAAAAATACAGCTCAAAAGACCTCGATCTAACTAAACAACTAAAATTAAATAGGTTAAAGTCCTTTCTAATAACTCCTATATTCCATTCAAACTTGTGTGTTTTAAATATGATATTTATATAAGATTCCACAGACAAAATAAACTAAAAAAGGAATATCTGGGAAGTGATATTATTCTTCTAATATGTATTATCGAGTATAGGACTTATTAGAAAGAACTTTAACAAAATAAACTAAAAATGGAATATCTGGGAAGTGATACTATTCTTCTAATATGTATTATCGAGTATAGGACTTATTAGAAAGGACTTTAACACATTCAATTTTACTTGAATTTTGTTAGACCGAGGTCTTTAGCGCTGTATTCTTATTTTTATAAATTATTTTATACATTAATGTTAATGGAAAATTAATGCATTAATTTTATTATTTATTATTTAATGTTAATGGAAAATTAATGCATTAAATTCAAAAATATTTAATGTTAATGCAAAATTAATGCATTAATTTCACAAATATTTAATGTTAATGTAAAATTAATGCATTAAATTTAAAAATATTTAATGTTAATGCAAATTTAATGCATTAAATGTACCCATGTTAATGTTAATGCAATAAACTTGCATTAACATTAATTTTTTTTAATGTAGAAAAAATTGTTAATGCATTAACACATTTAATGCATTTATCCCAGGTCTGCTATAGACCCGACTATAGTCTCGACTATAGACCCGACTATAGTCTCGACTATAGACCAGACTATAGTCTCGACTATAAACCAGACTATAATTTCGACTATAGACCAGACTATAATCTCGACTATAAACCAGACTATAGTCTCGACAATAGACCAGACTATAGTCTTGACTATAGACCATACTATAGTCTCGACTATAGACCAGACTATAGTCTCGACTATAGACCGGACTATAATCTCGACTATAGACCAGACTATAATCTCGACTATAAACCAGACTATAGTCTCGACTATAGACCAGACTATAGTCTCGACTATAGACCAGACTGTAGTCTCGACTATAGTCCAGATTATAGTCTCGACTATAGACCAGACTATAGTCTCGACTATAGACCAGACTATAGTCTCGACTATAGACCAGACTATAGTCTCGACTATAGACCAGACTATAGTCTCGACGATAGACCAGACTATAGTCTCGACTATAGACCAGACTATAGTCTCTACTATAGACCGGACTATAATCTCGAGTATAGACCAGACTATAGTCTCGAGTATAGACCAGACTATAGTCTCGACTATAGACCAGACTATAGTCTCGACTATAGACCAGACTATAGTCTCGACTATAGACCAGACAATAGTCTCCACTATAGACCAGACTATAGTCTCGACTATAGACCAGACTAAAGTCTCGACTATAGACCAGGCTATAGTCTCGACTATAGAATAGACTATACCTGGCCTCCGGTAGGTTATTGGTTAGTGTTCTAGTCTGGTAGACAGGAGGTGTTGGGTTCGATTCCCACCTGAGGCACTGGTTAAGGAGCGCACAACAGGCCCGATAGAGGCCTAGGTGTATTTCTTCGGATTTGATGTGTATACCACCTCCTTTCAAACAAACAAACAAACAAACAAACTAACTAACTAACTAACTAACTAACTAACTAACTAACTAACTAACTAACTAACTAACTAACTAACTAACTAACTAACTAACTAACTAACTAACTAACCTAACTAACTAACTAACTAACTAACTAACTAACTAACTAACTAACTAACTAACTAACTAACTAACTAACTAACTAACTAACTAACTAACTAACTAACTAACTAACTAACTAACTAACTAACTAACTAACTACTAACTAACTAACTAACTAACTAACTAACTAACTAACTAACTAACTAACTAACTAACTAACTAACTAACTAACTAACTAACTAACTAACTAACTAACTAACTAACTAACTAACTAACTAACTACCTAACTAACTAACTTAGTCTCGACGATTATGACCAGACTATAGTCTCGACTATAGACCAGACTATAGTCTCAACTATAAATCAGACCATAGGCCAGATTATACTCTCGACTATAGACCAGACTATAGTCTCGAGTATACAGCAAACTATATTATCGATCATCGACCAGACTATAAATTGGACTTTAATCTCGATAGTCTTCATTATAAATAATAGTCTAATCAACAGGTCTAACTCGACTATAAATCCCTCTCAAGCAGCAAGTTCAAATCAATTAAACTTTTTTCGAAAAAATATAATTGACAACATTGTTTTTATAATATTTTCAATATTAATTGTTGAGAGAGCACCTACCTTCAACAAACAGAGACAAGTATTTAAATAATTTAAAAATTTTCATTTACGCTAGTGATATATTTATTGCCTGATCAGGTTACATGCTTATAGTACTCATACTTCATGACATACGTATAATGTTTAAGCAGCAAAATGGATCAGAAACCTTACACGATAATTTTGACACACGTTAATTTGTTAACGTTTGTAATAAAAAACTACACCAAATGCCATAAACTTACGAGTACTTACATATATAAATATATCACGTGATATACGATTTTATATAGTTTTGTTTTATTGGCTAGTGCCAATCAACTTTAGGGGTGTGTAATCATGGAAATATTTATTTAGGTTTTTTGTTTTTGCAATTTGGACACATTTAAATTTGAATAAATACGTTAAATGTAACAGTTAAGGTTTGTATGTTTTTTTTTTTTTTTTTTTGAAATTTAAACGTTTTACATTTAATATGCAGCACACAGCTAAAAATCTATTATATTACCGACAAAGTATACATTTGAATTTATAGATTTTAGGAGACAATTGATTGAGAGATTTAATGTTCAGCAGCAAGGAAAATATGGTCAAATGTTCAAATGTTCACAAAACAGTTTTATTTCTGGGAATGTAAAAATCTAAGAACACTTTCTGGCTCTTGAAATACAACTTATACATCCTGTTAATATACGATTTATTATTACCTACCAATAGTCTCGCCCATGATGTAATTAAGGCATCCTGGTCTCGCATATACCACATTTTTTTAATCTAAGTATAGACTTGAAAGTTTAAACAATCGACAATAGAGTGGACTATAGTATAGACTATAGACTGGACTATTGTCTTGACAGCAGACTAGATTATAGTATCTACCATAGACTTGTCTTTAGTATCGACAATAGACTGGCCTACAATCTTGAGTAAAGATTAGACTGAGCTCTCGGCTATAAACTTAACTATTGTCTCGACCATAGACTGGACTATATTATTGAGACTGAACTGAAGCTTGAGTATAGACTGGACTATAGTCTCAACTATAATACGGAAGAATCAGACTGGACTATTGTTTCGACTACACCCTAAATTATTATATCGACTATAGATGGACTGTAGTCTTGTCTATAGGCTGGACTACAGCGACAAGAGACTGGACTACAGTCTTGAATACAGATTGGCTTAAAATTTGACTATAGTGTCGACTATAGACTCGACTATAGGCTATAGCTCAGTATCGACTATAGACTGTACTTTAGTCTCGACTATGTATAGACTGTACTGTAGTCTCGACTATAGACTGTACAATAGTCTCGACTATAGATTGTACTATAGTCTCGACTATAGATTGTACTATAGTCTCGACTATAGATTGTACTATAGTCTCAACTATAGATTGTACTATAGTCTCAACTATAGATTGTACTATAGTCTCGACTATAGACTGTACTATAGTCTCGACTATAGACTGTACTATAGTCTCGACTATAGATTGTACTATAGTCTCGACTATAGACTGTATTATAGTCTCGACTATAGACTGTATTATAGTCTAAACTATAGACTGTACTGTATTTTCTACTAAAGAATGTACTACAGCATTGAATATAGAATGTACTATAGTATCGACTATAGACTGTAGCATAGTCTCTGCTATATACTGTACTATAGTCTCGACTATAGACTTTACTACAGTTTCGACTATAATCTGTACAATAGTATCGACTATAGACTGTGCTATAGTCTCGAGTATAGACTGTACAATAGTATCGACTATAGACTGTACTATAGTCTCGACTACAGACTGTGCTATAGTCTCGAGTATAGACTGTATTATAATATCGACTATAGACTGGACAGATTAGACCAGTCTAGATTATAGACTTCACTGTAGTCTCGACCCTGGACTATAGTCTTGATTATATATAGTACTTTTGTATCGGCTATAGGCTAAAATATATTCTCGACTAAAGACTGAGCTATAATGTCTGCTATAATCTACATTATAGTCTAGACAATGGACTGAACTATAGTCTCGAATATAGACTGGACTGTAGTCCCGACTATAGGCAAGACTGTAGTTCAGTTTATTGCCTAATTATATTCCAATTTATAGCCTGATAGGCTACTATAGTTACGACTAAAGGCTAAACTTTAGACTAGAATGTAGTACCAATTCTTTTAAAGTACACATTTACATATTTATACTATTAAAACTATTTAAAATGCAATTAATAACTGATTGTCTGGCATAAATACTAAACAACAACAACAATAAAAAAGTGATAAGAAAGTTTGCCAAGTTTACAATAATGTAAATATTTTTAATCATATTTGTTGATCAAATAGGAAAGAAAATAAAATAATAGTCTCAGCGGTAGTGACAAGTAGATTGGCAAAATCTTAAGATAAGATAATGTTTATTATCTAAATATTTACAAGTGTGTACATATGTATATGATAATTATTAAAATAATATGCCATTATATTATTCAAGTTCAGGGTGCGATATAAATCACTTAATAATTTATCTTCTTTTTTATTTAATTTCATTAATTAATGAAATAAAGTTTAAAATGTATAAATTAAAGCTAATACTAATACATCATTTAAACGAACATTAAATATTTTATGAAGCGGCTGAAATAGTCAAATTTACAAATGTATATAAATATCATTTGATACATCATTAAAAATTCTTTAATATTTCCTTAAACAATTCAAACAAAATGTTGGCCGTTTTGTTCTTTTGTTTTTAATGCGTTTTTCTATTCTTATTGCCTTATTTTAGAATCTTTGTAGAAGTGCCTATTGTTTATTCTATTCTAATATTGTTCTGGTCAAGTGCTTTTCCTGTGCAACTCATTAGATTGGTTGGCATTTGAATGTACAATATACCAGACATTCAGACCATACACCCACATATAGAAATATATGCATTTGTTTACAGAAAAACTGCAGCACTGTTTTTGACCACAAGTTGTATGTCAAATCTTGACACTGATCATCACAGTTGAGTTGAGGAGATTTTTTTTTTTCTCGAACAAAAGAAATACTAAATTGTTTATGTGCAGAAGTACTTCGTTTAATGTTAGATCTTTGAAGAACATTTCATACTTGTGGAATTTTTGCAGATGGTCTAATAAACAAATGTGTAGGAATGCATTGTGGGTTTATCGTAAGAAAAGTAATAGAACAAATTTGAGGGGACAACGATTTTATTGGTCTAGTCTATCGTCTAGTCTATCATCTAATCTATATGCTAGTCTAGTCTATAGTCTAGTCTATAGTCTAGTCTATAGTCTAGTCTATAGTCTAGTCTATAGTCTAGTCTATAGTCTAGTCTAGTCTAGTCTATAGTCTAGTCTATAGTCTAGTCTATAGTCTAGTCTATAGTCTAGTCTATAGTCTAGTCTATAGTCTAGTCTATAGTCTAGTCTATAGTCTAGTCTATAGTCTAGTCTATAGTCTAGTCTATAGTCTAG